>NW_016107337.1:0-59510 GCF_001604975.1 Cebus imitator
ACACACACACACACCCCAAATCAAAATATAACACTAGTCCTTAGCTGAAGAGGAGAAAAATATGGTGTTAGATGATTGTATTCCACATTGATTTATATTAGATAATAACTCAAAAATACATATAATACATAATATTATAATATTGAGCCTTATAGTTTGTGAGACTCCATGTGTATGCACATAATAAATTCATATGCCTTTTCTACTGTTAATCTGCTTTTTGTGAGTTGACTTTCCAGCAAACTTCAGAGGGCCGAGAGGAAGCTCTCTCCTGGCTTCCACAATATCCTACTGGTAATTTATCCACTGTCAGTTTGTTTTATAGACTCAAAGTATCCAAACATTTAGAGGTAGAAGGAAAAGCTTACCAGTAGTATCAATTAGTTCACTGTTAAATAAAAGTTCCTAAACATTAAAACATGGGACAAAATCACAAAGGAAAACATTGGTGGATTTGCCAGTGGCAATGGTTTTTGAAGAAGGTTCTGAAAAAGTGTTTACAAAGACACTGAAAAAAAAATGAGAAAATTACAGAATAGAAACGTTTACAGATTCCATCTCTTCAGTCAAAATATCTGTGCTCTTATTTGTTTAACATATTATTTATCTCTGGAAACGTTTTTAAATGAGCTTTATAATTAGATTTTTAAAAAACACATTAAGACTCAATAAATTCAGTTAACATAAAGCAAACATAAAATTTAAAAGCAAATTAGAAGACGCAGACAGAAAAAAACATAAATACATTGTGAAAGGAAAATAAATCTTGAGACCCCAAACTCACTTAAACCAAAGGGAAAACTCAAGCTGGGAACTGGATCACACAAACCTGTCTCCCATTTGTTTCCTAAATAAGATGTCTACAAAAATAAAAAGCTACATGCTTCCCTCACAATTTTCCCACAAGAAAATTTCTTATGGGCTCCAAGATCTATTACCCTCAAACAGTTCTGCTGAATTTCACCTTGGCAATGTAAATTGACAGCTTATCTTCATAGGTGCAGGACCAAAGACAGAACTCAAAGTCATTCTTCCTCTCACCTGAGATAAATGCATATCTGATTGCTTTCTTTGCCCTATTGTCTATGCTGTCTTATTAAAAAAGCAGATTCACTGAGCCACACGAAGTTACGAGTGGCTACTTCCTCTACCAACCTCTCACAGAAAAACTGTATATTAAGTGAAAAGCTGATCAAAGACTCAAAAGGATGCAACTATTTTGTCCTTTCATCTACTGAATTTTTAGAAAAATATTTCTCTTCCCTAAATATCTGCCTTTCTCCTTTAAATATTGAAGCCCTCAAAATCATCTTCAGAGAACGCCATAGACCTTCCTCCCTGGTGCATGTCCTTAAATTTGGCAAATAAACGTCCTAAAATGATTGAGGCTTGCCTTGGTCATTTTTCTTCGATTTACAAAGTAAAATTCATATTTTGATTGTCTTGTCTCTGAAAGAGAAAATACATTTATATTCTGTGTTTACTCTTTCTTTAGGTGTTAAAAACTCCAGAGGACCCACTCTGCCTGAGGAAAGCTGGGGGCAATTCACACTTTTCTGAGTTTTACCCTCAGAGCCTTATCAGGTCCTCATTATGAATATAGGAGAAAAATCCTCTCAAGCTTCCAACAGGGGAGCGGGGAAACACAAACAAACAAAAACAGCAACAAATGCTTTGAAATAAGCCAGAGCAATATGGTTTTCTTAAAAAGGTGTGTCCTCAAAAGAAACTATTTCACAAGCCTAACAGATTAGCCAACCCCTCCAGGATGAAGGCAAACGTTCAACTTCAACCCACTCTAGCCATTCTGTCCCACCTAAGGGGAGGAAAAAACATACTCAGAAGCACCTGTGACATTCACAGTCCAGGCCCACAAGCTCACCAAAAACTGAGACTTAATCACAGGGCTATAAAACACTTTCTCTCTCCCTACACCTTATTAACAAAGGCCCATACTGCAGTTTCTTTTACCCAATGTATCAATATCCACCTTTCAACAAAAAATTACAAATCTACTAGGAGGCAAAAACAATAATAAAACCACAGGCTAAAAAAAAAAAAAAAAAAAAAAAAAAAAAAAAAAAAAAAAACTGAACAAACAACAGAATCAGAGTCAGATATGACAGGAATGTTGGAATTACCAGACCAGGAATTTTTTTAACTATGGTTAATATGCAAACAGCTTTAATAAAAAGATAACATACAAGAACAGATGGATAATGTAAGAAGAGATAAAAATTCTGAGAAATAATAAAAAATAAATGTTAGAAATAAATGCTGTAACAGAAATGAATGCTTTTGATGGGCTCATTAGTAGACAGGCAAGAAAAGAATCTCTGAGCTAGAGGATATTGAGGCAGAGGCCATCACACTGGCTGCAGCAGGGAGGTTGTGCTGGGGTTGCACACTCCCTGGAGTTGGTGGGAGCCCGGCCCCTTCTGAGTTTAAATGGGAGCTCCCCAGTTGCACCCAAACCACAGCTGCAAACCCAAGCCTCCTGCTCAACAGAGCAGGCAAGAGCCTGGCCCTCCTGGGCAGGGCCACAGCCATACAAATTACAGCTGTGTATCTGAGCCTCCCTGTGCTCTTGGGGTAGGGACAGAAGCAGGCAGTATCTGCCTTCCTGGGTGTAGCTTCAGCAGCCCTCCCAGGTACAGGACCTGGGTGTCTCTGCAGACTGCACCCTTGGGGGCCCCAAGAAGGACCCACACACACACCATTTCTGCACGCTCAAGGGTATCTACTCTGGCTGCCTGGCTTCTCTCTGCTCCTGGCATCTGCTCCAATCTTGGGCCATGAATGCTGCAAACCTGGGCCATGAATGGCAGCAGGAGACTGATTGATTCCTGGCCTGGCCCATGGAGGCAGATTGATTGCTGTGTAGAAAGGGGTGGGTTCCCAGTAAGTCCCCACCTTCAGGTCACTGGGAGCTGCAAAGAGGAACTGCTGGCAGAGAGGAGTCACCCTTTCCAGGGCCACCTCTCTGCTGAGAACTGAAGGCTCCACAGATGACCTGCCTACAGAGAGGAAATACCCACTGCAGGTCTTCCCTGAGCTGTTGTAACACTCAACAAAGCTCATGTTTGCCTTGTTCACTCTTCACTTGTCTGCATACCTTATTCTTTCTGCACGCAGGACAAGAGCTCGGGCAAAGGCACCCACAGCCACAGAGGTTTCAGGCCAGAAAATCAACACCCCAAAGATCCCATCACAATTTGGGGGCTCATCTGCAATCTTCAGGAATGGTGAGTAAAAGTGAATCTGCTTTCTGTCGTATTTTTTAGAATCTCTAAACTCCATAATAGTTGAAATGAAGGAAAAACACCACGCTCTCAGCCAGTTAAGAAAGACTTAAGAAAAGGAGGACAGGCTTGCTGGGGAGAATACCTGTCAATCCCCCGTCACTCTCTGGTGTTAGAAATGTTGGTTTTGTTCCAACACAGTTATGCTTCACTGAAATCTAGCAGTCACATGGGACTGGAAGGAGGTCCTGGGGCAATGGAGGATATCTGGCTGAGGCTATACCTCCGTGTTATCCAAAGGCCCCTGGGCTAATTCCAGCCCCTGACTGCCCATTAGGGTGTCCTCCCTAGGACCTTCAGTCTTTCCTATCATTGTTTCTTTCTTTGATTCATGTGTCTTGGTTATTCTTTTATATATAATGTCAAAATGTTAAGAATGTTGCCAACTACAGATACTGTGTAGAATGAGAATTTGGCTTAATCATTGTAAGTACAAAATATAAGGTTAAGAGTAGCACAAAGAAAAGTATGTCTTGGTGTCTGTACGTAAATTTGTGAAAATGTTCTTGTAATTTATTTGGTTGTCAACTTAGGGCCAAGCATCCTGAGGCACAGAAAAGCTGCATTGCCTCAAGAAGAAAGCTTTTCTGTAAACACAAGGGCACATAGTCCAAGGTCCCTCATGTGAAGGCCTTCTTTGCCTTGTAAGGTAACCAGACCTTTGCCAAGATTGCAGGATTGATTAAATCTTCCTAGTGGCCATCTCAGAAGAGGCTGCAAGGGTCAATCCCAGGGAACTGGGGAAGCAAATCCCAGTGCTACCTCCAGCAGGGGAATCAACTCCCTCCACTCCTCCTTATCCAAGTTCTCTTCCAACCTTGCCTCATCCTAGAAATCATTTTATGCAGGTCCCAGTCTCACTCCTGCTCCTATAACAGATGTGTGGTGAATACTGTCCCCTTTAGATTTAGGTCCCCCTTTCTCTTCAGGGCTTACAGTAAATTAAAGAAGATCTTGACAGGTTTTCAGATGGCCTTACAGGCATATATGGGCCTTCCAGAGCTTAACCTAAGTATCTGAACTCTCTTGGAAAGAAGGATGTCATGTACTTTTGGATCAAACCCTGATCACTGCTGAAAAACAGGCTACCCTGCAAGCAGCAGAGAATTTTGCTTGCAGGGTAGCAAAAATTTCCTACATCTTATATAGGACCAGGGAAGGGGAGGAGCCTTATCTGGTTGGAAGAATAGCAGTACCATTGAAGGACCCTAACTGGGATCCCAGTGATGAAATGGGAGCATGGAAAAGGAAGCCCTTACAGGTGTGCATATTGGATGGCTTGCAAGGGACTGGGACTTGGCCTCTTGATTGCGCTGGACTCTCCATGGTACACCAGGAATTGGATGAGAGCCCCACTGCTTTCATGGGAAATCAAAGAGGGGACTTGGTAAAACATATCACTCTATCTCCAGATTCAGCAGAGGAACAGCTTGTTCTAGGGGATGAGTTTATTACTCAGGCAGCCCCTGATATAAGGTGGAAGCTGCAGAAACAGGCCATACGACCATGTAGTACTTTAGAGGACCTCCTGAAATGGCCACCTTTGCCTTTTAAAATAGGGATCAGGAGGCCCAAGAGAGGAAAGGAGACACAAGAAAAAGACAGAGGCTCTAATAGCCAACTTGTAGGCTCACAAACCCCAGAGTCCCCAAGATGCACCTGTCGACTGCTGCAAATGTGGACCATTGGAGGGCAGACTGTCCCGAGACATGGGTTGCAAGGTCCAGCGTGCCATCTCCCAAATGGTGCAGCAGGACTCACTGGTCCCAGGGTTCCTTTCACTGACTCTGATGGTTCAACTGCCATTGCCATCCAGGAGCCCGAGTGATTTTGGGTATCAAGGGAAGGAGGATGGACCTCCTCCTGGACTTGAGCTGGCCTTTCAGTTCTCCTCTCCAACCTAGGCCCCCCTCCTCTCTTAGCATGACCATGAAGGGCATCTCAGGAAAAGCCCAACCTCTTAATTGTCACCTTCTTAGGCCAGGTTCCCAATTCCTGGGACTCTCTTTCTCTCACCCTTGAGGAGCACCCAGCCCCACAGCTTCACCTGCTTGTGATAGGGAGGCAATGGAGGAGCAGCCCCCGCCAGTTGCTAGCTGCAATTTGGCAAGGACTACATAGGACTAATTTAATGGATCTACATCCTCCTTTCCCCCCCGAGGCAACTTTTTGTCCCAGGCTTCAGTCTGAAGACCTGGAATGGAACAATAGACCTGAGACCAATGACAACGAGAGTTGAAGGGCACGGTGAAGGTGAGCATGACTAATTCCTGCCAATTAGGCCCTCCTGCTTCATGGATAGGAAGGTCATGCTCACACTCAGGGCATAGATAGGGTCTAGGGAACTCAAACGTTACTGACAGTGGGAGGCTTAGGCTCTGCTCGGGTGAGGGCCTGTCGTCTACACCTCCCACTTCATGGGTGAAGGTTGCACTTGTACTCATGGTCGGTGCCTGCACAGGTCACCAGGATTCGGAGATATAAGGATGAAAAAGGGATGCCTTTTCTTCTCTCTGTCATATACACTTGGGTATTCACTAGGACGAGAGAGGGAGAAAGGGAAGCCTTTTACCCCTCTTTCCAGATGGGTAACCAACCAATCATTTTCAGCCTGCACTCCGCAAGTGCATCCTAAATCACTGGACCCCTTTGACCCTCAGACTCTGGAGAAAGACAATAGCTTTTTCCCCTTCACAGGACTCCAGGGTCAATAGGACTCCATGGCTCAGGGGAAGGGAACCCAGAAGCCTGACATGCAGGCAAAAAGGTAAAAGTTCTTGCCAGTTGGATTTCTGGCATCTCTTTCTCTGTGCAAACTGGTAGCAGGAAGGATAAAAATCCCTGTATTCTCTGCCCCTCCATGAATTCATTTGACTAGTTGGCATGGCTAAAGTCAGGAAACAAAAGATTTAAAAGGACTTTAAATAGGACCAATATAGTTAAAAGTTAGCTTATTTAAAAGTAGATGTCACTGAATATCTAAGCTATATTTAAAAGACCTTTATGTCTTTTCTCATCATGGATCTTGTTTTCCTGGAAAAAGGTTTTTGATCAGTCAACTGAATTATTCTCCATTTTTGTCTTACCACTCTTACTGCACACATAAAGGGCCCCAAGATAAGCCCGGATGTCCTGGGACTTCTTGGGAAAATAAAGGAGGCCACACTGACTCATTTTTGAAAAAATCTGTTTTCCTGATGGAGCGCCAGCGATTAGAAGCGGATGTATCCCTCTCAAAATCTGTTCTTGTCTTCCAGCTATTCCTACTTATTAGGCCATAGAAACTGCATATTTTCCTGGCCCTGGTTTTTAAAGAACTCCACCCCAGGGCCAGCAATGCAAACAGATTGGCACATGAAAACCCTTACAACTACTGAATCTCCTTCTGTCTGTATAGTTATGCATGTGTTCTGTGTACCATGTTTATATAAAAGAGCTCTGATTGACAATAAAAATCAAGTGCTTAGATTGACCATTTTGAAAGAAATATAAAGCTTCGATAACTTTTAGTTCATGGCTATCACTGTAGTGGAACGGGCGGAATGAGAAAGCATGGCCTTACAAAGCTCATAGTAGGCCACTGACTCTGGAGGGAAAACACAAAGCAGCACTGGTTCCTACCTAAGGTCAGAGACATCCGACATGCTAAAGTTGGATCCCAAAGGGGGACACCCCAGGGGATCCTCTGGGCCTCCACCTCTTCAAACAGGATGCCCTTGGCAAGGTTCTGAGGTCTAATACTAAACCCTCCTTAGCATTTTCTCTCGCAGTTACAATACCGTTTGGCCCCAATATTGTATGGAATCTAGAGTTTACTGTTGAATGGGGAAGTAAGGTTGCATTGCATGTATCCAGGCTTTTGTGCTGCTGTTCTAAGCAGGGGCCTGTTTTCACTTGTGATGCTCTCCTTTGGTGCCATTTGGCCCCAGTGTTCTTTGGAGTCTGGGGAAGTTTGGCCTTTAAAAATCAAACTACCATGGACGCTGCTGTACCCAAAATTTTAGTTCACAGCCTTCATTGGATTATCTATTGGGGCAATCAAAGTAAAATTGCTGAGCTTACAGTCCTATCTTTTGGTTAGGGTTCCAAGCTATTGGATCTTCCATTTGTGTATATATACATGTCTAGATGTGTTTATTTGTATACTGTTATATGTCATGTTTACCAAAGTAAAAGAGCACTCATAAATTAATTAAGCCTAAGCAATTTTCAGATTCATGGGACTTAAGTATGACTTTGCTAAACAGGCTAGCTTTAAAATTATTGGTAAAATAAAAGTAGAAATGTCTTCAAAATGTAGACATGTTCTAAATTATGCAAGCCAGAAACTAGGTTGACTAAAGGCTTTAAGGTCATAAACTGCTTTGGCATTTGAAAATCGTTATAGTTTGATAAGGCCTGGGGACATATGCCACACCCTTAGCTATGCTGAAAATAGTCAGACCTTATCTGCACCTAAGCATGTAACTAAAATAACTCAGCAGGTATTTCACCAAAATTAAAAATGGCTAATAACTACCATTATAACATGTAGTGGAGTCTACTGAAAATAGATTTACATTCAAAGTGTGTAAGGAGAGTAAAATGTGTCTTTAGTAAAAGAATATAAGGAGGCATGGGAATGTAAATTTTAGTCTAGTTCAGAAGATTAAAGGATTGTTTTAAGTTAGATAAGATAAAGCTAATGGCTAAAACAAGTTATGGAAGGTTTGTAAAAATTAATACTGTAAAGAGAAACTGTGTGTGTGAACATATTGACTAAAATCAAAAGGGTATTATTTGTTTTTTCTGTAAATTGAACATTAAAATAAAAACACAAGAAGGTTTTCTTGAGGCACTCATATGCTCTTTAATAAAAAATTTATAAAGTGTTATAAAAAATTTATAAGAATCTCAGCTCATGGTCAAACTGATTAAGATTAAATGGATTTGTCTGTAAGGTTTTTTTTAAAAAAAAATGGGGTTGACATTAATAGACTAATGGAAGTGTGAAATTTTGCATTCTCTTGAACAAGATTTTCATGCAATGAAAGATTTGTTTGCTTTATGAATAAACTACTGACAAAAGAAGAGACAGATTATTTCGAAGACTAGGTCTTTCCTCTTAGTGAATAAAGTTTTTTGCTTTGAGTCATCGTTTAAATGGATGACTTACAGTAACCTGAAATTCTATTAAGTGTTTTGAGTCTTTACAGCTTCAAAATTGTCTTTCCTAACCCCTAGCATTTGGATGCAAAGAGCGCCCCTGGAGCGTCCGAAGGAGTGGTACACAGGATTATTTGACATGTTTAGTTACATAGGATTGTTGGAATAAGGTAGTGTTTGCTCTTCAGGTTATATGTTAGTGAAAAATATTAATGTGTGTTCCAAAATTGTATTGGATTTCTAGAGTTCTGATGTCTGAGACTGCTTTATTAATCATAATTAGGGTTATTGTGTTAGGTTATTGTAAATCATCAGGTGACTAAATTTGTCAATTGTGTTTTTCACTGTGACTACAATAGGACATTTTGACATTCATAGAAAATTGTTGTCTATACCAAATGATACAACCATTTTGAAAAATAGCTTGGCAGTTACTTAAGAAGTTCGACATATTATTAAATTGTTCCTATCATATGAATCAGTTTTTTTCTTTTCTAAGTATATACTCAAGAGAAATGAAGACATATGTGCACACTAAGACTTATAAATAAATGTTTACGGCAGCCCCATTCATAATAGCCACAAATGTTCATCAACATATACCTAAACTATGGTATATTCATACAGTGGATTGCTATTCAGAAAGAAAAAATATTGTTATGCAAAATAACATGGATCAAGCTCCAGATAATTATGCTGAGTAAAAAAAGCTAGACTAAAAAGTAATACTATTCAATTCCATGAATTAATCTAATTCCCCCAAAGATGTAAACTAAATATATTGACAGAAAGCAGTTAAGTGGTTGCTTGGAATAGAGGGTGGGCACAAGGACAGACAAGAGGAAAGAATGACAAAAGTTACAAGGAAACTCCTGGGAGCAACGAATGTGTTCATTATCTAAATTGTGGTGATGGTTTATACCACAGCTTGATACATGTGTCAAAAATTATCAAATTGTAGTTTGAAATATACATTATATGTAAATTACACTTCAATAAAAATGCTTATATTTAATAACATATGCTATATACGATATATATGTACACACCCTTATTTTCTTTTTCATCTCATGTTTGTTAAATTTTCACATGACCAGCAAATATATATTGGATAAATATATTAGGTAAAATATTTTTTCTGAGAATTTTTATTCTCCATTCCATAAATGGTACTATGTCTACACTGTAATATAGCTATATAAAATATAGATAGCTCTTTATATCAGCAATACATAATTAAAGCACAGTAGAAAATATGGTCATCAGATAGTTCATACTGTCAACCTGAAATATCTGAGACAGGTCTAAGTCAATTTAGAAGGTTTATTTTGCCAAGGCTAAGGATGCACCTGTGACAAACCTCAGGACGTCCTGACATGTATCCGAGGTGATTGGGGAACAGGTTGGTTTTATATGTTATAGAGAGACATAAGACATCAATCAATATGTATAAGATGTACATTAGTTTGGTGCAGTAAAGTAGGACAACTTGAAGTGGAAGGGGGCTTCCAGGTCATAGGTTATATAGAAGACAAACAGTTGTATTATTGTGAGTTTCTGATTAGCCTTTCCAAAGGAAGCAATCAGATATGCATTTATCTCAGTGAACAAAGGGTTTCTCCTGAGTTCTATTTATCCTTTTTCTGCAAGGAATTTCCTTGCAGACCAATTGTGAGGGAGGTATGCAGCTTTTTAATTATAGTAGCTATCTTTTTCTGGAATAGAATGGGGCAGGTTTGCCCTAAGCAGTTCCTAGGTTGATTTTTCCCCTTGGCTTAGAGATTTTGGAATCCCAAGGTTTATTATTATTTTTTTTGCAACACCAACACGAATAATACTAATGACTAATAGATGATTAAAGAAACTTCAGCTTAACAAGGAAACAAAGAAAAGCAAATTAAAATAACTGTAAATTAAACACAGTAATATCAATTAATATATTATTTATTCATTTATTTGTTATTTACTTATTTAGTTTTTGAGACCGCGTCTCACTCTGTCGCCCAGGCTAGAGTGGCATGGCACAATCTCAGTTCACTGCAACCTCTACCTCCCAGGTTCGAGTGATTCTCCTGTCTCAGCCTCCCAAGTAACTGGGATTACAGTTGTCTGCCACCATGCCTGGCTAATTTCTGTATTTTTAATAGAGATGGGTTTTCACGGTGTTGGCCAGGCTGGTATTGAACTCCTGACCTCAGGTCATCTGCCTGCTTTGGCTTCCCAAAGTAGTGGGATTACAGGCATGAGCTACCGTGCCTAGCCTATCAATTAGTATATTCTTGCCCAAAGTAAATGTAGCTAAAAATATCAGGAATATTTATATTATCTGTACTTTTACATGATATTAAATCTATTTTAAGAAAATCATTCTAAATAACCAGAAATTTAATAATTTTTCCTTTAGCTTAAGAATCAGCTTCTGTCGCTTTCAAATAAGAATCCTAACTGCTGAAAACTTAAAAACAAGAATGTACTGTAAAATTATTAAATCTGTGCTATCAAAAAGCAAATGTAGAAAAATAATGGTTAATCAGTGATTAAAAAGGATCATTAGTAGCTACAATGATCTTTTGGAAAATCTAGAATAAATGAACACATAAAATAAACTGGAAAATCTAGGAGAAATGTCTAAATACATAAAACTTACCAAGATTGAAACAGGTAGAAACAAAAAAACTAAACAGACCAATAATAAGTAAAAAGATTGAAGTTGTAATAAAAAGTCTCCCAGTAAAGAAAAGCCCAGGACCCAAGGACATCACTGCTGAATTCTATCAAACATTTAAAGAAGCACCAGTACCAATCCTACTCAAAGTATTCTGAAAAACAGAGGACAATGGTATACTTCCAGACTCATTCTCAAAGTCAGTATTACCCTGATACCAAAAACAGACAGACACATTGAAAAAAGAAAACTCCAGTTCAACATCTCTGATGAATATTGCTGTAAAAATCCTCACCAAACTACTAAAAAACTAGTATTCGACAAGGCATTAAAAATATCGTTTATCATGACGAAGTGAGACTTATCCCAGGGATACAAGAATAGTTAGGATAGTTCAACATATGCAAATCAATCAGTGATCCATCATACATCATACCAACAGAATGAAGCGCAAAAACCATATAATTATTTTAATTGATACCTAAAAAGCATTTGATAAAGTACAACATCTCTTCATAATAAAAACCCTCAAAAAACTGGGTATAGAAGGAACATATCTCAACATAATATAAGCTATATATGACAGACCCACCGCTAGTATAATACTGAATGGGATAAAAACTGAAGCCTTTTCTCAAGATCTAGAACATGACAAAGATCTCCACATTCACCATTGTTACTCAACATAGCACTGGAAGTCCTAGCAAGAGCAATCACACAAGACAAAAAATTAAAGGTCATCAAACTTGCAAAACAAAGAGTCAAATTATTTTTATTTGTAGACAATATAATCTTAAATGTGGAAAAACCTAGACTCCCCCTCAAAATGATTAAAACTGATAAATTCAGTAAAGTTGCAGGATACAAAATCAAAACAGAAAAATCAACAATTTGAAAAAGAACTCAAAAAAGTAATCCCAGTTACGATCGCCACAAATAGAATTAAATGGCTAGGAATTAGCTAATATGTGAAATATATCTGTAATGAAAACTATGTAACACTGATGAAAGTGTTGAAGAGGGCACCAAAAATGGAAAGATATTCCATGTTCATGTGTTGGTATGAATCAATATTGTTAAGATGTCCTTATTACTCAAAGTAATCTTCACATTCAGTGTAATCCCTATCAAAATACCAATGACATTCTTCACAGAAATAGAAAAAAGATCCTAAAATTTACATGGAACCACAAAAGATGCAGCATAGCCAAAGTTATCCTAAGAAAAGTGGACAAAACTAGAGGAATCACATTACTTGACTTTAAAGTACACTACAGAGCTATTGTAAACAAAATGGCATGTTACTAGCATAAAAACAGAAACATAGACCAATGGAATAGAATAAAGAACCCAGAAATAAATCCATATTTATTTCTATCTACGGTGAACTCATTTTTGACAAAGGTACCAAGAAATACATTAGGGAAAGGACAATCTCTTCAATAAAATGTCCTGGGAAAACTGGATATTCATATGCAGAACAATGACTAGAACCCCATCTCTCCCCATATGAAAAATCAAATCAAAGTGGATTAAAGACTTAAATCTAAGAACACAAACTATGAAACTACTATGAAACTTTGGGAAACTTCTCCAGGACACTGGTTTGAGCAAAAATTTCTTAAGTAATAGCCCACAAGCACAGGCAATCGAAGCAAAAATGAACAAATAAGATCACATAAAGTTGTAAAGTTTCTACACAGTAAGGAGAAAAGTCAACAAAATGAAGAGAATCAACAGAACAGGAGAAAATATTTGCAAACTACCCATCTGACATGGAAAGACAGGCAATAACAAATGCCGGCGAGGAAGAAGAGAAAAGGGAACCCTTGTACTTTGTTGGTGTGAATGTCAATTAGTACAAGAATTGTGAATAACATTATTGAGGTTCCCCAAAAAACTAAAATTAGAGGTATATGATCCAGCAATTCTGCTGCTGTACATATACCCAAAAGAAAGGAAATTAGTATACCAAAGAGATACCTGCACTCCCACATTCACTGCAGCATGCTCACAATAGCCAAGATTTGGAAGCAACCTAAGTGTCCATCAACAGAAGAATGGATAAACAAAATGTGGTACCTATACACAATGGATTACCATTCAGCCATAAGTAATAATGAGATTCTGTCATTTGCAACAACATGGATGGAACTGGAGGTCATTATATTAAGTGAAATAAGCCATGCACAGAAAGACAAACGTCACATCGTCTCACTTATTTGTGGGATCTAAAAATCAAAACAATTGAACTCATGAACATAGAGAATAGAAGCATGGTTACCAGAATCTGGGACGGGTAGTGGGGTGGTTGGGAGGAGGCAGGGATGGATAAAGGGTACCACAAAAAATAGAATAAATAAGACCCACTATTTGATAGCACAACAGGATGACTACAGTCAATAATTTAATTGTACATTTTTAAAATAACTAAAAGAATATAATTGGAATGTTTGTAACAACAAGGATAAATGCCTGAGGGCACAAACACCCCATTCTCCATGATGTCATTATTATTCATTGCCTGCCTGTATCAAAACATCTCATGTGCCCCATAAATATATATATCTACTATGTACCCACAAAAATAAAAGATAAAAAGTGAAAAGTATTTGGAAATTTTTAGCACAAATATGGTAATAATTATCAATTTACAAAAAAAATGAAATTGAGCATGAATGCTCCAGGGAAAAAGTTTGGTCCAATGTAGATTTCACATTCGTCTAGTTGACAAATATCTAATGAAGAAGAAACAACATTTAACCATACACTGATGAACCTTGCTGTACAACCAGCCCAATTTAGTGGCTCATTTGTAAACCAAATTTTACGTAAGTCATTGAATAGGTAGAGTCACATACACATCTCCTGAGAACCACAAATGGATACTGCAAATATACTAAGGACCTCTGGCCACATTCTCGCCTCTTTAGCCAAACCAAGCCTATAATATCACCTTTGAATATTAAACCAACTCAACCACCATTTTCTTAGACTAAATGTTCAGTGGTTAAAAGAGGAGAGCCAAATAAGGAATTATATTCCAGATTTTCAAAGATTGCCAAGTTGTTTATTACTTCCCTGCAGATAGACCAAGGATTTGACAGACAACAGTGACCACACAGACCCATCTGCTAGAAACAAGTTTTTCTAGATATGCCAAGATTTTCTAGATATACCATGGTATGACTTGAGCCTGGACTTAATCTATATTTCTCTCAAATTGTTCTTCATACCGTGAGGTAACTCCTCGAGTACAAAAGCATTCTGCTTATGCATATAAAGCACAATTGCATGTATGTGAAACTAAGTCATTTTGATAAATGTAGGACTAACATTCACGATAACTTTAATAATATACAAGAATAAATAACTGCATGAGGAAGACAATATTTTTTGTACAGTCAGGCATCAAATCTTTTGATGAATTCATGCATTTTTGTGATAATTCAACAGATAATTGTTACAAGAAATATTCTTAAAAGACTATGTTCCACTGTGTTATTAAATCTGTAATACAACACATAATAAAAACTCCCAACAGAGTCATAAGATTCTCATGTCTCAGTGCATGACAAGTACTTTTTGTTACACTTATAAATCTAATATTAATATAATAAGAAAGAAATTACACTAAATACTTACTAAAACATTTCTATGGAAAAAATAAAATACAAGGCAAAACTACATCACCCAAAACAAGAATCCTTAGCTTCAACAGTCACATCTATGCTGAAATAATACATCTATACAGTGAAAAAATAATTTTTATAAGAAATATAATAGATGTTTGCTAATGTCCAAACAATAGAACAAAGGTATTGAGATACAATTGTTTTTAAATACTAGTTAATATATGATCAAATAGTTTCTTAAACTCCCATATGAAAATTTCCCCAGCAACTTTGTAAACTAATGCAAATATATGATAAGTAACGGCTGTTATTTATTCATAAATTGTAGGAGAAATTTGCATATTCTTTCTTGAAGAAATTAAAAATGAAATGCATTATTATTCAAAGACACTAGGAACCCCTCTATAATTCAAGTATGGCAAGAACATAGCAAAGTCTTTTGTTAAAAAGCAATCACAATATGTAACATTCTTTGGGAGAGGGGAGATTGACATTCACATCGGGCCTAAAATAGACAAAGTAATATGTTTGGGGCTTTCACTGTAACTTTGCTTAGGCTTCACAAAAATGATGAATCTATGAGGTTAATAATCGTGCCACTTTGTAGATTGGTGAATTAAGTTTTAGGAGGTAGAAATTTTCCCAAGATCATACAACTAATGATTAGAGGAGTCCAGTTGAGAGCACATTTCTTTCTGACTCTACAGGCCAGGCATTCTACATGTGCATCCCAAATGTAACTTTGAATCTAGCTACCACAGACAGAACAAGATTTGGTGTGACACGCTTTTAGAACACCAATCTACTGTCAATGAGTTTTTAATTCTTGTCCTTTGCCAGCTCATTTTAACACAAATAATTTTCTTCCTTTATTTCCCATTCTTCTGTCATAAATGATCACCATTTGTGTTGTCAGAAATCTAAATTGCTTTCAGTATTCACACCATTCTTTATTACCTATGTTCTCATTTAACTTCAAATAGAAACTTTCTTTTTTAGATGTGACCCTCCCCGACTCCACTGAAGTGAAGTTTTCCTCCAAAATACTGTATTTTTCACAAATTAATAGCCCCACAAAGTGCCTTTCTTTGATCAGCATGCAGCCCGTAAATATAATTTGAGACTGCAATTCCTCATCCTATATGCCATTTCATCAGAGGATGACAGAATAAGAACCATATTGCATTTGGATTTTAAACAGCCTCAATCTAAGAGGCAAAAATCCTGATGTTCTTCCAGGGAAAAATTCCTCTGAGTCACTCCTGAAAAGTGGCTTTGCATCACTGCTCTACTGAAACATAATGATCTTCAGATGCCTCATTCCCTCAAAGGAAACATCATTAATTGGAGAAAGTAGAAGAAAAAACATTCGGGCTGAGTTTTCTCAGAGGACTTTAATCTGCATTTCACAGCTCATTTAAAAGTTCCTCTCTTCTCCTATACTTTCCATAATTCCCACAGATACACAAAACATCACTCTTTTGCCCCTGAAATTAGTCATTTATAAGGAAACCAATTATTTTTTACCAAAGTATTTTATAATTACATTTTAAAAGCCAGTGTTGTTATAGGCACTGCAATAAAATACCAGCCTGTGAGAGCATCTAATGATTTGCCCCACATTCTCCATCATGTTAGTGGTAAAATTGAGCAAAGGATCTGATTTGCTTCAATGACTACATATGAAACCCTGCTCATGTCTTAGAGAGAAAGTCAAATTCTACATGTCAAATCTAAATCCCTAACACAGAATATGGGCCACTGTCATCTCTCACCTAGAACATTTTCATAGCACGCTAACAGGTCATCCTGAATCTCCTTCTGGCATCCATAGGCAACCATCAACACGCGACCCTTTGCCATGTAAATTACAATGTGCCAATCACACCAAGGTGAACATCCCCTTATGGCTCATGAGACCTTAAATGATAATCTAGTCCCTGGATACCTCTGAAGCTCTGTTTCCACCAGCTCTCCCATCTGACTCATGCACTCTCACAACAATGACCTTCTTGCCAATTATTATGTTTTTTATTATTTGTGATTTGTTATTCTATTTGCAGACCATGTTGCAATTCCTGGGCTATTGCACTTGTGTTTTCTTTCCCTAGAATGTTCTTCTCCAAGATATGTAATTGTCTCTTTCTCTCTCTCTTCTCGCTCTCTAGTTTCATAAAATATGAGGTTTCTGATCATTTCCATCATGCTCTATCCTCTTATTCTTCATTAGCTTTTCTTCCTAACACTTACCACTAACTGACAGAATAGGTATGTGTTTAGTATCTCTGTCTTACATTAGAATGTAAGCTCCATGAGGGCAAAGATTTTGTGTGTTCCCGGAGTCCCAATACAAGGAATACTGCCAGAAACAGAGGAGTCTGAAAGTATATGTTGGATTCATTAATTAATGGATGAAAAATAAAATCAGTCAAAATTATTTGGAAACTAAAATTCTAAAAATGTTTCAGCTCCTAGATTTTAATGTTGTTCACTTATTATTATTTCCCCCTTCTTCTAAAATACTTTCTCTTTTGAAATGCTGCCCCTTTGCCAATTGCATGTAAACTCAGTAAAACTTCCTGTCAAAGTGTTCTTCTCTCTCAGCATTTACTCAAGGGTGGGTACAAAAATAAATGACAATAATCTGACTCCCTATGACTGAAATTAAGCTGTGAACCTAGTAACTCCCAAACGCAAGTAGTTATAGTTGATTGATTCCAGTGTTGTAACTTGAAGAGACTTCAAGTTGCCTTAGAGTTTGTATCATCTCCAGCACCTAGTTGTTGTTCTATTCTGAGAGCTACCTGATATTCTTCCATAAATGCCCCCTTCCATTTTTGTTATGATTGTTACGATTGTCAGAAACAGAACAGAGTCAGTTTCTGTTGCTTATGATCCAAAAATCCTAACTTATATTACACATAAGTTTATATTCAATCTGATATGCCTTAAAATACAAAATTAAAAAAGGAGGCTCCCAACTCTCTTTTTCTCACCCTGTCTCCTCTCTCCCTCCCACTCTCTGTTCAGCAATCCTCTGGTTGCTCAGATCTCTCCTTTACAGTGTCGCCACCACCATGATTTTAATGCCCCTCCCAATGATTTTAATGTTTCAAAATTATTTATGATTTTTCCTGTCTATCAGTATTTAACTCAGAGCTGCTGACATGAAGTGGAAGTTAAGATGTAATCAACGTGATTAAGCAATACCAAACAAGTTATCAATAACTAAAAGTACCTTTGTCTTATCAGACATATTTCAGTTTCTTTAAAAAGTTACTGTGACTCAAAAAAAATTTTAATTTTAGTCAGGATGACAAAGTGAAAAGGTTTAAAGTATAGTAGGTAAAATTTTCAAAATTTCTTTACATAATATCATGTAAGCAGCCCATCATCCTATCATGGTTGAATTAGTCAGAGAGAAACAAAGTGCTACAGACCTGACAACTTATCCATCAATAAATGGATTTTAATTGAGTCACTTTCATGTTGTGTCTAAAGCATACAACCCATTTCAAACATGAGATTAACAGAGTCACAGACAGACTGATAATCTTACTGAATGTGACTAAGGGAACACCCAATCCCCTTTCCTTAAATGTGGGGAGAGGGGCAGAATCTGTGATTTGGGAATACTGCAAAAGCAATAGGATATATAGGCCCTTAATTAGGTTAAATCGAACTTCACCTAGGCAGAATAAGAGAGAAAGAAACAGAGACTCTCCCTTGCTAGCTTTGAAAATTTAAGCTTTTGAGGCCAGGTGAGGTGGCTCACACCTGTAATGCCAACACTTTGGAAGACTGAAGCGGGCAGATCACCTGAGGTCACAAGTTCAAGACCAGCCTGACCAACCTGGAGAAATCCGCTCCTACTAAAAATACAAAATTAGCCAGGTGTGGTGGTGCAAGCCTGTAATTTTAGAGGCTGAGGCAAGAGAACTGCTTGAACCCCGGAGGCAGAGGTTGTGGTAAGCCAAGATTATGCCATTGCACGCCAGCCTGGGCAACAAGAGCAAAACTCTGAAGAAAAGAGAAGAGAAAAGAAAAGGAAAGGAAAGAGAGAGAAAGAGATAGAGAAAAGAAAAGAAAAGAAAATCTAAGCTTTTGTGTTGCAAAAGCCATCATGAAAGTGAGGATGTCGGTCCTACAACCACAAGTAAATGAATCCTGCCAACAACCACTTGAGCTTGGAAGAGGATCCCATGCTCCAGAAATGGTCACAGCCCAGTGGACACTCTGGTGAAGATTTGTGAGACACTGAGCAGAGGACCAGCTAAACCTCACCCTGAGAGATAATAAACGTATATTGTTGTCAGCCATTAAGTTTATGTTAATTAATTTGAAAACAATAAGAAGCGAATACATTAGTGTCCCAAGGAGAAGATAAAAGTCATGTACAATAGAACAAACATAGATTGTGGATTTAGTGCATACATTGCTCTTTTACCTACTATTAATAGGTTTTTATAGCTATCTCAAAGTATTGATGTGAGGATTAAATCAGAAATTTTATATAGAGAGTTTAAGGCTTTGTGTTAGTATTAAACATCTCATAAAAGTGAGTTTCCTTCTCACTTACTCTCCTACTGTAATTTGGTGGCTGTCACAGCCCACCCATTGACAGCAGTGAGTTTTGCCATGTGAAAGTCCTGGTTGCCCAGTTCTGAGCCAGTGAAAGTGGGGGCACATAGTACTTCAGGATTTTCTCTACTCATCCATTTTCTCACACATGAGTGAGAAAGTGAGTTACGGAAACTGACACTGACCCAACATCTGTTGCCCCAGGTATTGGGAAACAGGCCATTAAAGAGCATCAATAGAAGTCTACAAAACACAAAGTAACTTGTCTATTCTTCTCTGTGCTTGGATAGCCTTCTACGGTGGCTCCTGAATTTCACATTAGTCCACTGTTAGGAAGGTACTAAGCTTTTACCCATTATTACCCTAGATTTACCTCCAAGTATTTTGACATCACAGCTTAGAAGTCCCTGTTACTGACCTCTTTCATCTCAGATCAGAAACTCTGTTATCTGGAAACTGTTGTCAAAAGGACAGGAAATACTATTGTCATTAAAAATCTTATAGCCCAGTACAATCTGAAATCAGCAGAGAAGTGATTCATAGGTTTCTGGGAACTAAAAATTTTGAATCTAATGCAATATTAATCAACATTACAGTTTAATGGAATCAAAGTGATTGTAGCATAGTATAGCTTCAATCACTTTCAGTGTTCTAGTGATTTTCTATCAGTTAAAGTATATTTTTAACAAATTTACTGAGATATTCTAGTTGAATTTTCTATGTTTTCAGCTTACAAGTTCAATTTGACTCTTCTGTGACAGGTGGTTAAAATTTTCTTCTATAATACCCTTGTACCTGCTTTACTAAAAGGTGACTACTATTTGCTGTTTCCTTTTTGTTATTATAAGTTAAGAGTATCAAAAATCTGACCATTCTCAACTTTCCTGGAAGCTCTAATCATATTTCCTCAAATTTTCAGTCTTGTGTCACTTAACAATGGGGATACATTCTGAGAAATTTGTTAGCATGCGATTTTGTCATTCTGTAAGCATCATAGAGTATATTTAAACAAACCTAGATAGTGTAGTCTACTACACACCGAGGCCAGCTAGTCTAGACTGTTGCTCGTAGGCTACAAACCCATACAGCATGTTACTGTGCTGTACAGTGCAGGCAGTTATACCACAATGGAATTTGTGTATCTAAACAAAGAAAATGTTCATCTTCAGAACATAACTGTCCAATTTTTAATTACTCATTCTCCGACATTGAATTTTTTTTCTGAAAACAATTCTAGCCTTGACACTTTCGGTTTTGTTCCTGTTATCAATCTCAATTCCATTATCACATATTCTAGTTGAATTTCCTATTTTTTCAGCTTACAAGTTTAATTTTACTCCCCTATGACAGGTGGTTAAGATTTCCTTCTATAAATTTTATGGTCCTCATTTAACTTGGATTTTATTCACAAATTCAATACCATCTTTGGTAATCAGCCTCCACTCAGATTTAATTTTCTCCGTACCCCTCCTTCTCCAGGCAGTTGTGTCCCTATTAGAGCACAAAGTACTCTAGGAAATCAAAAGGAATGTGTGGCAAGTGGTTTTTAAAGACTCCTGGATGAGGAGGACAAGTTAGATTCTGTGAGGAGCCCTCAGACAACCATAAGCTAAGGAAATCTTAAACATAATTTTGAAATATCAGTAAATAGTACATATTTTGCTTGCAACTTAAATTTAAATAATGGGCCACAAGTTTAGCATTATACCCATGATATGCCATGAAGATTAAATTCATGAAGATTGTGTTTATGTAGAAACAGTCTCCAGTATGTCCATCTCTCCTGAATCAACCATGAGTGCTAAACAATAAAGTACACTTCTCCACAAACAATATCATAACTAAAGTACACTTATCCACAAACAATAAGCTTTAAAAAATAAAGCCATTCAAAAGAATTACTCAACTAAAAGAAGAAATATATTTTAAGTACTTACAATTTCTTTAAGATAGCTAGGAATTCCTCAAAGTCCTCTGTGGATCCTTTTGGTCTATATAAGGTATGGCCACCATGTGCTTTGTGAACATGGACAGCTATATCATGAGAATCATCAGGTTGTCGGTCCTGACTTTCTTCCTTGCCTTCATTGAGCTCTCTGAACAAGAAAATGTAGTATTTTATGCTGTGGTATACTGCACAAAAGTTATTTACAGGGACTTTTACTTTATTGCCAGGACTATAAATGCACCGTTCTGAGACAATTTGGCATTTTAATAACATATTCTTTTAAAATGAATTAGAATGTTTTCAATCATCACAGTTATACATGTCATCCTGTTAAATGTAGAATTTAGAATATATGAAATATTTTCAATGTATAGAATTTGATTATATGTATTATAACTATCCTGAGCAATTGAAACATCTTTCATAATATATTAGACTATGCCATTTAGGGAAATATTTCAAGTCAATGGCTAACATCTTTTATACTCACGCACTTGTTTTTCGGTAATTATTAGCATCAATGATAAAGATACTTTTTAAACTTTTATTTCCCAGTGGTATTTATAAACTTCTTAGAAGACAGCCACCATATCTTATTCTTGTGCTATACTATATTATACACCTCAGTCCCTAAGAGATGAATAAATGAAATTATCATTTCCCATTCATATTTCTAGCATCAAGGATTCCTATTGAAAGGTCATTGAAAACTTACGGGCAAGAAATCTAATAAGTGCTGTCTATCTTTAAGAAAAAAATAGTAAGGCAGGGTTGCAGAAATGAATCTGGATTACATCTTCATAACAGACCTTTATATACATAGGAAGATTAAAAATTAAATATAAGATATGTGGAATCATAACAGCAATGGTAAATTATCATATTAACACATAACTCTTGTTGAGGTCTTAAATGTGCTTACTACTCTGCTAATCATTATGTGCACATCATCTCATTAACACTAGCCATGTGATATGGTTTGGCTGCATCCCCACCTGAATCTCATCTTGAATTGTAGCTCCCATAATTCCCATGTGTCATGGGAGGGACCCAGTGGGAGATAATAGAATCCCGGGCTATTCATGTGGTAGTAAGTCTCACAAGATCTGATGGTTTTATAAAGGAGAGTTCCACTACACAAGCTATTTGCCCGCTCCCATGAAAGACATGACTTCACTCTAAATTTGCTTTCTGACATGATTGTAAGGCCTCCCCAGCCATGTGGAATTGTGAATCTGATCAACCTCTTTCCTTTATAAATTACCAAGTCTCAGGTATGTCTTTATTAGCAGTGTGAGAACAGATTATTAGAGTAAACTGATACCAATAAAGTATGGAAGTGACTTTGGAAATGGGTAAAGGGCAGGGATTGCAACAGTTTGGAAGCCTCTGAAGAAGATAGGAAGATGTGGGGATTCTCTAACTTCCTAGAGACTTGTCAAATGGCTTTGACCAAAATGCTGACAGCGATATGGGCCAAATAGTCCAGGCTTAGTTGATCTCAGATGAAGATGAGGAACTTGTTGAAAACTTAAATAAAGGTGACTCTTGCTGTATTTTAGCAGACTGGCAGCATTTTGCCCCTGCCCTAGAGATCTGTGAAACTTTGAACTTGAGGGAGATGACTCAGAGTATGTAGCAGAAGAAATTTCTAAGCGGTAAAGTGTTCAAGATGTGACTTGGGTACTGTTAAATGCATTCATCTTTATGTATTCACAAAGATATGGTTTAGAATTGGAACTTATGTTTAAAAGAAGCAGAGCATTAAAAAGTTCAGAAAATTTGCAGCCTGATAATACAGTAGAAAAGGAAAACCTATTTTCAGAGGAGAAATTCAAGCCAGCTGCAGACATTTGTTTAAGTAATAAGGAGCCAAACGTTAATTGCCAAAACAATGGGAAAAAATGTCTCCAGGCCATGTCAGAGATCTTCATGGTAGCTCCTCCCACCACAAGCTAGGAAGCCTAGGAGGAAAAAATGGTTTCATGGGTCCAGCCCAGAGCCTTGCTGCTTTGTGCAGTCTTGGGACTTGGTGTCCTGTGTCCCAACCATGGCTAAAATGGTCCAATGTAGACCTCAGGCCATTGCTTCAGAGAGTGCAAGTTTACACATGGAGCTGAGCCTGCAGGTGCACAGAAGTTAAGAACTGAGGTTTGGGAACCTCTGCCCAGATTTCAGAGACTCATAGGCAGAAGGGACTTGCCTTGCCTCAGCTAAGACTTTGGAATGTGGACTTTTGAGTTAATGCTGAAATGATTTAAGACTTTGGGGGACTGTTGGGAAGGTTAGGCATGAATCACTTTTAAAAAAGAAAGAAAACCTGATAGCCCAGGCGTGGTGGCTCACACCTATAATCTCAGCACTTTGGGAGTCTGAAGCAGGCAGAACACCTGACGTTGGGAGTTTGAGACCAGCCTGACCAATATGGAGAAACCCCATCTCTACTAAAAATACAAAATTAGCTAGGCATGGTGGTGCATGCCTGTAATCACAACTACTAGGAAGGCTGAGGCAGGAGAATTGCTTGAACCTGGGAGGCAGAGGTTACAGTAAGCCGAGATCATGCCATTGCACTTCAGCCTGGGCAACAAGAGTGAAACTCCATCTCAAAAAAAGAAAAAGAAAAGCTAATAATTCATTAGCTAAGGTTTGATCTCAGAAAATGAGAAAAAAAAGAACAAGTAATGCCTCAAATTAAGTATAAAGAAATATATAATAAAGGAGAAAAATTGTTAGTCATAAACCCAAAAATTAATTACTTAGAAATCTAATAAACTTGCAAAAATCATGTAATAAACTTGGCAGAAAATTTCTTGAGAACAAAAACAGAAAAGGCAGACATAAATCATGTCAGAAATGGAAAAGGAAACTTTATCACAGATCTTGAGATAGAGCAAGACAGAAAGGTTATATTATAAAAACTTCATGCCAATAAATTTGAAAATTTAGATAAAATGAAAAAATACTTATAAAAGTACAAATTACCAAACTGACACAAGTAGAAATATTAAATTTTAATTGTTAATTAAAGGAATACAACTAAGAACCTTCCTACAAAGAAAACTCCTGGCCAAAATGGTCCTACTTGGGAATTCTAACAAACTCTTAATAAATAAATAAACCCAAATGCTTCCAGAAAATAGAAAAGTCATATGCAGTTTCCAGCAAGTTTTATGAGGCCAGCCTACCCTGGATATCAATAGCAGACAAGGAAATTACAAGAAAGGAAGAATACAAGCTAGTATCACTGAATATAGATGCAAAAATTCTAAACAAAATATTAACGCACAAAATCTAGGGATAATTTTACAGATAACAAAGCCTGGCTATTTGAGAGTATATCATGAATACTATTCCGAGAGTATTCTTTAACCCATTAACAAAATACAGAATAAAAAATAATGGTTATGTAAAAAATACCACATATGGTTCAATATCTACTTGTAATACAAAGTATTAGCAAACTAGAACTTTTTAATATGATAACATTATTTCCACAAAATACAGCAAATATTATACTAAAGGTGAAATTTTGAAAAGTTTGCCTCTGGAATCAGAAATGTTATGGATATTGCTTTAATCGATTCAACATTCTAGTGAAGTAGTAGTTCTAAGCATTAAAATTAAAATAACCACAAAATATAAGAACTGGAAAGGACAAATCATTTTTTTGCAGATGACATGATCTTATACATGGAATAGCCAAAAGAATCCATATATATTATAACTGACAATAAAATTGGGAAAAAAGTTCAATATAGAAAAATCAGCCATGCTTTTATCTTTATGTTCCTTACATATGAAGGCACGAAAGCACTGATAGAATCAGTTCCATAAATATGTAACTGAAAGCTGTTAAAAATAACATAAAAATTTATATGTGTTGTGAAAAATAATCAGAGTTGCCATGATAATATAAAAAAGGGGGACCTACTTTGCTTGCCAGGAAAAGATATTATCTCTCAGGGATAGAAGGATTTAAGCTGAAACATAAAAAAATGAAAAGGAGCTAGACAAAGAATATTCCAGGGAGAAGATATCAGGCATTCTCCTTCAAAATCAACTTCTATAGATATTAAATTTTTGTTCAAAAATGTTTTTATCCTGTCAAGTAGCCACTGTATAATATATAAACCATATTTTATACATTTTTGGCATCAACACATCCAATTATTTGTGAATTAATTTTTATTCCCGGTAAATAGAGATACCTGAAATTATGTACACAATTTGATTGTTACACTATAGAACCAGTAATTAAAAAGGTAATTTTTTCCTTTCTCTAATGTTGACATTTAAAAGTTTTAGGTATTGGTTATATTAATTATTAAATAAAAAAGAATATTCATAATATATTGCAAGTTAAAGAGTAACAAAAATGAATCCTAATGTACCCACCCAGATTTTTAAAAATAGAACCTTACCAGTTACTGTACAACTATTTCTCTATGGAGATATGTCCCTCATTCCAAGATAAGTAATCACTATCCTGAATTTTGTTTCTAATATTCTCTTGGTTTTCATTATAGATTTGTCAAAGATATATGTATTCATTTAAAAAGATCATTTTCATTTTTTATATTTTAAACTTTATAGAAATGAAGTGATTCTTATGGCTTCTGTTACTTGCTTTTCTTGTATTTTTCAACATTGGGTATATGAGATTTAATGACTAGTTCATTCGTTTTACTGCTTTATGAGATTTCATTATATGTATGTACCACAAAGGCTTTCGGGGGAGATTTTGTGTTTTGTTTTTTCATTTTTCTAGTCTGTTGGAAACTGATTTTTGTTAAGTTTGTTTGCTTTTTGTTGTTTTATATACAAACTTGGCTACTATGACCAGTCTTTTAGAAGTAAAGTCTTCAGGACATGCCCAAGAGTAAAAGTGTTGTCATAATATACATGCATCTTCAATTATATTAATTACATCAAATTATTTTCTAAAATAGCTGTCACAATTTACACTTTCAACAGGTGTAATTTCAGTTGCTCTACATGCTCACTACCACCAATGATGTAGTGTTTATATTTTAATCTAGTTACTGCAAAAGATTGATCATCTTTCCATACATTTGTTCACCAATATTGACTATAGAAAATTGCTAATTCCTCACTAGCTACTAAGGAAAAAAATATTATTTTAAAAGCTTCATACTATTAAGATGTTGTCTCTTTTTTACATGCTGAAATTTGATTATGAAAAAGTAAAGATGGATAAAACTATTTCATCTAAGGATGAATGAAGATACAAGCACCAAACTATGCTAGCACTAACTTGTTCATTACTATGCACTTGCAATTTTTAAAAGCTAGTAAAAATTATTAATTTTATTAAATCTCAATTTTGATCCATGAGTCCTTGAGTACAACTGTTTATGCTATTCTGTGTGAAAGGGTGAGAAATATATAAATCCTTTTTACAGCATTTTGAAGATATTTTTCTCAAGTAAAAGTACTTCTGTTATTATCTGAATTGCAAACTGAACTACCCACTTCTTTTATGCTCCATATTTGCCTGAAAGAACAGCTGACAAACTGCGTAACTGACTTGAATGTCGATATGACTTGGATGTTTGGAAAGTATTTTCTCCAAAATAAGTGAAATAAAATGAAACTGTCACTTCAAAAAGAGTACAACCATTTGTTGCCAATGATAAAATTCAAACTTTCAAGTAAAAATTATAATTTTGGAAAAGTTGTATCCACCCTTGCAAGTTTGGACAGCTTTCTGATATTTAAAGTCTTCTCTGATGTGATCAGTGATGATATTAACAAATGTGACTTTTAAACATTGCATAAAGAGAAATGTCACCATTTGAAAGGCCTGGTAAATCAGTGGACCAATGTTTTCCAAATAGCAGTGTATGATATTAACAAAATCATATACTGGTAAAAAAGCCAGTCATAGAGCAAAACATAGTTTTCATAGATAGCAGTTTTTAAATTGACTGTATTCTATACAAAAAGAAAAAGAAAAAAAACATGGCTCAGTAAATTCAGTGATAGGAATGAAGAACATCACCAAGCAAAATAGAACAAAATTTAGCATACATTATATCATTCAACTCTCCAACATTATTGTAAAGTAAGCATTTTTATCATTGCCTTTTAGATAAAGAAACTCAAAGTTTGAAGTAATTTCCTTAAAGCAACAATTCCGTTTGCAAAGTTGAAATCTAAACTCAGATCTGATGAGTCCAGAGCCATCACAATACATTGCCCTCATTTTTTTTTTTTTTCCCCTAAGAAGGAATCTCGAGCTATCACCTAGGCTGAAGTGGTGTAGTGGCACAATCTCGACTCACTGCAACCTCTGTCTCCTGAGTTCAAGCGATTCTCCTGCTTCAGCCTCCCAAGTAGCTGGGATTACAGGTGCCGACCACCAAACCAAGCTAATTTTTTATTTGTATTTTTTTTTCAGTACAGTCAGGGTTTTACCATGTTGGCCAGGCTGGTCATGAACTCATGACCTCAAGTGATCCACCCACTGTGGCGTCCCAAAGTGCACAATTCTTGTATTATAGCTCTTAACAAACTTTTTTATCAGTTCCCAAAATATTTCTTTACTGCCTTGCCCCCCAGTCCCACCACCTCCCCTTAACCCCCTCCCACACACTTTTTGGTAAGCCCAAAAAGTAATATAAATTTTACTAGGTAGTAATTAGAGCCACAGCCACATATACAGACTCTTAAGATGTTTGCTATAAGATTTACCCATCATTTTTTAAAATAAAAACTGAAGTCAGCCTGACTCATAAAAATACAAATTAAATTCAGTCACACTAAGTACACTAAGTTAACTCCATGTGTTAAGCTTAGCTTAATTATCATTAGTACCAAAGGAGGGAATTAACTTTGGGCAAATTCTCACCTCTAGGATATAAGTTAGCAAATTGCAGGCTTTGTCTTGTACTAACCAAGAGTGCTGACTTTGTCCCACCCATTGCCAAATATATCCAAAGTCAAAATTGAGGAGTCCAAAGTAAGTTCCATTATAAACTCTTGACAGTCAATACTGGAATCCTGTCATCTCTTATAAGAAAGAATTAAGATTAGACAGAGGTAAGCAATATTTCCCTCGTTTGTACTAAATTAATATCTGTGCCAAACTCAAGGTCTTCTCTTTTCATTTCCAAAAATGCAATAGAAAAATGTGCAGCCAAAAATCAACAGTTGGACATACATGTATTCTTTGGGCTAAAGTAGCAATACATTTTCCAGAATATATGACAAGCTACACAAACATTCAAGGAAGTCAACTTGTTCAGTTCAGAGATCATAATACAGATTTACTCCCTAAGTACAAATTCAAATTAAGCAAATTAAAAAGTTGGGCTATCTTAAGATAACCTTTAATATATAGCAATATGTTAATATGCATTTATAAAATAATCATCAATATCATGTTCCATCTTCACTCATAGCCGAAATTTCTTCTATTTGTAATTCAAGAAACTTTGTTGCGCTCCTAAGTCAGGCAAAAAAAAAAAATGTTCATTGTCTTCACTGTCTCAGCTCCCAGGTATGAATCATTTCCATTTTTCTACTTTAACCACTCTACTTTTTCCACCCACAGAACATTGCTGAATTAGTCACACACCTGGATAATTACAAATCTCCATTATCTAATTTTAACGGATCTTTGATTTTGTTTAGCATTCCTAAATTAGCTATTTGTGAAATTTGTACACCCTCATCTCCATGGCTCTCATCTAGCTCCTTTTTCAAACCCATTTCCACATTCTGTAGACAACCTGCCTCGGCTCAAATGCTCTCCACCTACAATTATTACTAATTGAGAAATACTGAGAAAACACCATTCCAGCCAGTCAGCTATACACTCACTCAAGCAGGACTTAAAATGTGGCCTGTGAATTTTCAGAATTTCTTTTTCCTTTCATTGTCACCTTCTCAAGTAGATTTTAGCAGAGGTGCTAAATTTAAGGACATAGGGAGGTATATTTCCTACCACCAATAGTACACAATCTGAAAGATGCCCCAAACTTTCAACTATACAGTTTTGAATTGAATTGAATGGAACTTACTTTTTTCAAATCAAAGACGGGCTTTTCTCCCTTCATTGAATATGGTCATGCCAGCTGGGATCCGTTGGTCCCTCTGGGTCTTGATACAGTCCCATAAAAATCCATGAAAGTGTAAAGCTCTCCCTAAGATTTCAGCAGTTCCAGGAGATTCTGTTCTGATGCCGTCTCTCCTTCTATGCTTCTTCTTTAAATGTTCTCTTTATTCTATGGCTTGTTTACCCAGAAATGGATCCAACTTCTTCTAATATTTTCTCAACAAAACCAAACCAAAGCAGCCAGGCAGAACATTTAAAAGTGTAGTAGAATCTTCCAAATACCGAGGACATCCTAAAGAGATGTTGCGTTGAGGCAGGAGAACAGGGTCTGGAGGCAGAGAATCTAAGGCCAATTTGTGCTGACTTCTTAAAAGAGAAAGCACCAAAGGCAGGGGCAGGGAATCTGAGTCCAATTTGTGCTGACTTCCCAAAGCTGGGTCAAAAGGAAAACACCTGAGTTTGGAGGCAGGTCATCTAAGGTCAATTTGTGCTGACTTCTTAAAAGAGAAAGCATCAAAGGCTAGGGGCAGGGAATCTGAGTCCAATTTGTGCTGACTTCCCAAAGCTGGGTCAAAAGGAAAACACCTGGGTCTGGGGCCAGGGACCCTGAGATCAATTAACACCAACTTTCAAAAGCTAAACCAAAAGGGAAAAAAACCATCTCTCCATGCCCGAGCAGTGAAGGATAAAATGCTACTCTCCCCACCACCCTCCTCCTTCCACCATGTCTCAGATGGAAAAGGAAGGTGCCATGGAATGGCTGTGGGCCAAGCAGGGACCATCCCTTCATCTGCATAGGGCTCCACTTCACCTCAGCCTTTAGCCACAGACCGAGACCTTCATCAGGATAAGGACTTCAAAAGCAGTGCTTAAAACTCAGAAAACCTTGTAACCGGGCCCTTGAGCCCTTGCTAGGGCCCACTCCCACTCTGTGGAGTGCTTTCTTGCTTAATGAAATCCCTACTTTTGCTGCTTTGTCCTTTGTTTTGTTCCTTTGTTACTTTGTGTGTTTTGTCCTATTCTTTGTTCAAAACGTGAAACACCTGGACAACTCACACTCAAGGTCCTCCTTCAGGTAACAGTTATCACATACGACAAAGTACTTGAAATCCATTAATAGTTTTCTTTTCTTAAATGTCCTCACCCCCATCCCCAGCATTGTAGTTTCTCCTTATTTAGTGCATATCTTCCTCCACTCATTTGCTGGCTCCTCTTGCTTCTTTCTGGCCCCGTTTTCCTCTGAAATTTCTCCACTCCTTATTGCTCCATGACTCTAAATTAGAATATTTCTACCAGGCAGAGCAATTTACTCCTTCTCAGCACCTATATCCAGATGCTTCAAACCAAAGCAGTCAGGAAGGAAACATAAAACAGAAGAACCTTCCTTTTAGCACAATCTACCATTACTCAGTGGAAGTTATCATCATAAATGGATTTTTTTTTAACTCAGACTTGAAACTTCCTTGTAACTTTTTACTTTATTACAAGCAAATCTTACGCATGTAGGCAATTTGAGCAAATTGTCATCACTTGGCTACAATAATGCCCCAAGCCATCCAGGCTTTCTTTTTTATATCATAGTAGAGGGGTTAATTTGGGGTACAAAGGACAAGACCAAAGCATGGCTGAGGCAAATGGTAGATTTCTATTAATGTAAGCTTTCTTCCTCTTTTCTTCATAAAACTTCCAAAAGATCCAAATAGTGCTCCTGAGACCTAGCAGGTCCACTTTTCCCTTGCCTTGCCTTTTTTCTCTCCCTTTCTTTCTTCTTGTCTCCTCTCCCACCTCAAGCCATCACTCCCATCTTGACACCCATGAGGGAGATCATTTAAAGGCTTTGAAAAAAATTTTTTGACAAGTTTCTGGTGACAGCTACCAAACTGGGCAATTAGAGTATCAGCTAAGATGTCTTTGACAGCATTTAGATAATCAACAATTTGAAGAATTATCAGATGTGGTTCTCTTTGCCTCAGATAATCTTTCTCTTCTGGACAACTCTTATCCTTCAACTTTAAACATTCCTTCCAGCTGGAAGCTTTCACTGATCTTCCAGGACACCATCTGCCTTCAGTGTAAGCACTCTCAATGCAACTGCCCCTGCCCTGAAGTCTTCCTCTGACACCCCCTACACCGCACTTAACAAGTCTTACTCAAAGCCTGTCAACAGCACCAAGCTCTGAGCACAGCAGCCCTCTCTGACTTGCACTTAGCACACAGTATATGTTGTTTAACTGAATAAGCAAATGACAAGGTATTTGACACAGTTTGGCTGTATCCCCACCCAAATCTCATCTTGAACTGCAGCTCCTGTAATTCCCATGTGTCACAGGAGACAGCTTGTGGGAGATAATTGAGTCATGGGGGTGGTTTCCCCCGTACGATTCTTGTGATAGTGAATAAGTCTCACAAGATCTGATGGTTTCATAAAGCATTTCCCCTTTTGCTTTGCTCTCATTCTCTCTTGCCGGCTGCCATGTAAGATGTCCCTTGCCATGACTGAGGCCTCCTTAGCCATGTGGAACTGTGAGTCAATGAAAACTCTTTCCTTTAAAAATTACCTATTCTCAGGTATGTCTTCATTAGCAGTGTGAGAACAGACTAATACAGTATTATTGTGAGGTTTCTTTTCAGATAGCACAAGTTTTATTTTCATTTTTAGAATTGATAAAGCAGAAAAACTATAGGGCTGACTTAAAAAGCAATAGGAGCATCTCATTTAACAGTCTTGGAATTTTGGAGAAAATATGGGTTTTATAGTGATAACAAGGATAATTTCATTTATTCTAATGTTAAATACATATTTTCAAATAGCCTATGGTTCAAACATTTATTATCTATCCTGAGGCCAGATCCAAGCTAGCATGAAATAAGTACTACTTAGATGTAGCTGTATCATATGGGTAATTTCAGCTATGCTAGGAAAAGAAATTGAGTCCAAAAACTCAAAAGGAAATCACAAGTTCAAAATGCAATTTTGCAGACTTTTTTTTAAAGTCTATCAGAATCCATTTGCTGTAGGCTTCCAGTTGCTTCATCTCCAAATATTCATCTTAACTTTTGAACATTTTCTACTTTCACACATTTAGAGAGGATTTGTAAGCCATCTAGACTATGCCTACACTATACCAATGATTGTCTTAAAATGTGTTTGGGGGAAAAAATGAGTATTATGAGAAGCCCTTCATCATTTTAACACAGATCAAAGCTACATGTTTACTGCTTTTAGAGCTAGCAGTAAAATTCTCAGCTTTAATTCAAGCAGCAGGGATGTCCTAGCCTCTTTAGAATCTAAAATCCAAAATTATGTATCAATTCTTTGCATAAAACATACTTTGACGGTTTTTGGGGTGACTGACAATTTGGCTGATTCAGCATACAGACTTCTAGGCCCATGAGAAACATTCCCGACAGACTTCCTTAGGCCAGGCTGCCTTTGGCACATTAGAGAGTAACCAGTGGAGTCCTGCGGCTGGTGATGGAGCATACAATATGCACACTGCCAAAATTATTTTGTTCTCCCCTGTTCAAATTATTAAGTTGTATGTTGCTGGTATAGTGGTGAGCATAGCTGCCCTCCAAATTATTAAGTTGTAAGTTAATGTAACACAAACTAAAAGAAAATGGTTTTAGAAAATACTACCATTACTTGGATTAGTTATAAACCTGGAAACTCATAAACTTAGCAGGCTACCTCTTTTTCTTATCTGATTTACTACCTAATTAAAACAGAATTTTTTAAGATAATAGATACTGGTTGGACTTCACTAAAAGGTCATAAATGAAAATATACCAAAATAATTCCAAACTGCCATGCTGTGCACATTAAGTACAACATGCCATTGGTTGCTAACTTTAATAAAACAAGTATATTATGACCAAAGATCATACAAAGCTTTGTAGTTTATCTAATTGAAATAAGCCCTTAGATCAATGAATTAATACTTGAAAATGTGGGCTAAATTTTCCCAGTAGAAACTTTTCCCAATAGAAAATTTACAGTTTAGTGATTTTTTTTTTCACATTCTGAAAGCAAAAGAAACACATCAAGTAGTAAGCTTGCTGCACAAATTGTTGTCCACGAACCAGCAGCATTAGCAACAACTGGTAGTTTGTTAGAAACAGAATCTCAGGCCCCATTCAAGACCCTCTGAATTGGAATCTGCATTTTAATAAGCTCTCCAGGAGACCTGTGCACATATTACAGTTTGAAAACCATTCATCTGAAGCTGATTGAAAGTCACTTTGACAGCAAAGTCAGCTTTCTGTCATTGACTGCCTAGTAGTTCTACCTCTGTAAATAGTTAATAATTACCTTTTAATAATAAATTCTTATTGTTAAATTAAACAAGCAGGAGGCTGGTAGCCTGAGGCTGTCTCAGTACTTTGAGTTTCTAATCAACAAACCACAACTTTGTGTAGTGTGTAAACAAAGAGACACCTAACCCAAGAGTATACATTTTGCAAAAAATAGCTGGATTTTAGCCAATCACAAATAGCTAAGCTTCAGCCAGTCACAGGAGGCCAACTGATTGAATCGTGCCCAAATAAGGCAGATGTTTTATCACTCCATTTGCAAAAAAGGCACATACCTTACTGGTCAATCAGGTAATTTTTACACTTTGCTCTCTTGTTTGACCTATAAGAACTCACTGGTCACACAGCTGGTTGGAGCTCTCCAAACCTCTTCTAGTTTTGAGCACTGCCTGATTCATGAATTATTCTTTGCTCAAATAAACTGTTATATATTTAATTTGTCTACAGTTTTCCTTTCAACAGCGTAAGGAATGTTTATGCTACTATCATCCACAATATGTATTTCTAGATCCCAATATGAATGAATCCTATGTGTATTTATGTTTACATTATTTTATCTTCTATAGTTAGGGTAAACTGTTGAGGGACTGAGAGAATTATTTTTTAGTCTTGTTGATATATGACATTTCATTTTTATAGGGGCATAAAGTTCCAATTGCTTTTTTTTTTTAAGAAAGGCATGATATTTTCAGAAACAGAAAGTCAAATACTACATGTTCTTACTTATAAGTGGAAGCTAAATAATGTGTTCATGTGAACATAAAGAGTGAAATAATAGTCACTGGAGACTCAGAAAGGTGGGGGGAGGAAAAAGAAACTACTGAACGGGTACAGTGTACACTATTTGGGTGATGCCTACACCAAACTGCACTAATACTTCCTAAATATTTTTTTTAAAGAAAGCATGTATATTATTTTGTTTTCATGCTTCTGATAAAGACATAATCAAGACTGGGTAATTTATAAAGAAAAAGAAATTTAATGGGTTCTACGTAGCTGGGGAGGCTTCACAATCATGACAGAGACAAAAGGCATGTCTTACGTGGCAACATATGAGAGAATTAGGGCCAAGTAAAAGGGGAAACTTATAGAACCCTCAGATCTGGTGAGACTTATTCACTACCATGAGAACAGTATGGGGGAAACTGCTCCCATGATTCAATAATCTCCCCCCAGATCTTTCCCATATACATGGGAATTGTGGGAGCTACAATTCAAGATGAGATTTGGGTGGGGACACAGTCAAATCATAGCAGCATGTTTATACTTGCCTTTTATAGCAGCATATGTAAATCTGTGTACTATGAACAAATGAGGAAAGAAACATGTTCTAATAACACATTCTTAAGGTTTGCTTACAAAGGTGTTTTTGTCACTTTCATTCACTGAAAGAATTTATGATGCATCTTTAAGAAAGCATGTTTACTAATAAATTGTTTTTAAAGTCATGATAGAGTCCATGCTAACAATGCTACAACCATCAAGCATCCTGAGAGGTGAGCAATTAGGATTGCATGTTTTAAAGAAACAGGAACCTCTGCAGCATCTCATATTTAAAAGGTATTTTACTCTGATTCCCCTTTATATGGATATAGTTTATATGAGTATTTTAATGGCTAAAAAAAAGCTAAAACGAATGAGCTCACAGATCCTCTTCCTCCAGTACCATTTTATAGTATCTCAGCCTCATTAATTTGAAAAAGTGTAATTAGAAGAGCTTTGTTTCTGTCAGGTGAATAAAGGCTCAGTTTTAACAATTTTCTGTCCATTTTTTTTTTCTGGACTTGGTTTGGGTGTGTGTTGAGGGTGTGCTGGATTGCTTACATGGTCATAGTTGGAGAGAGGAAGCTATCAGCTGATCATCATCATGTTCCTGTTGCAGAGTAGCTAGCAGATCTGCTCGGAATTGGTATCTACTTTCCTAAGTAGATACCAATGACTGGGTTTTTCTGCTTCTGCATGCACTCTTACTATCTTCCCCTCATGTCATCAGATTCCTGACTCAGCAGCTTGGTCTTCCCCTCCCCAGAGTCCTACCACCCATCAGTCCTACTGGCAACTCATTCTACCCTTTCCAGTGTTCATGGAAAATTCCGGACCCCCTCCCTGCACGCTAGACACAGACCAAGTAGATCTAATGGAACTAACTCAAGGTAGACTGCAAGACATCTGTCTCCACCAGTTCTGTACTATTATTCTCTCTTCATGTTGAATGTTCTGTTGAGCCAAATTTAGGTCTTCCTGTATAGCAGTAATTTTCAAGAATCACCTACAAATATTTTATTTATTTATTTTAATTATACTTTAAGTTCTGGGGTGCATGTGCAGATTGTGCAGGATAGTTACATAGGTATACACATGCCATTGTGGTTTGCTGCCTCCATCCCCCAGTCACCTACATTAATTATTTCTCCTAATGTTATTCTTCCCCAATGCCCCCACCCCTGCTATCCCTCCCCTAGCTCTCCCACCCCCAACAGGCCCTGATGTGTGATGTTCCCCTCCCTGTGTCCATGTGTTCTCATTGTTCAACACCCACTTATGAGTGAGAACATGAGGTGTTTGGTTTTCTGTTCCTGTGTCAGTTTGCTGAAAATAATGGTTTCCAGTTTCATCCATGTCCATGCAAAGGACATGAAGTCATCCTTTTTTAAGGTTGCATAGGTAGACTGGATAAAGAAAATGTGGCAATTTTTTTTTTAAATTATTAAGGTCCTAACCTGAAGCAAGGGACTCTGATAGTGTCAGTGGACACATATTTGGCAGTAGTATTTTTCAAAAACTCTTCAGGTGTAGTTCAAGTTGATTATCATTGTCCTAGAAGATGCAGCTTCCTCAATAACTATCTAGATATTCTACACCGGATTGTGAGATTCATACCAAGGAAAGGTGTGGGTAAAGATAAGCAATATTTAGCTTATCTCACTTTCTTTATCTCTATAGCTCTCCTCTTTCCCATATGCCTCTGTCATAGCAGGTAGCTAGTAAGGCATGAGCAGAGAAAGAGACTCTCCCCACCCCAGGAATGTCAGGTGACCAGCAGTTAAATGTCAGGTGACTGGGCATGCTGGCTCACACCTGTAATCCCAGCACTTTGGGAGGCCAAGGCAGGTGGATCAGTTGAGGTCAGGAGTTTGAGACCAGCTTGGCTAACATGGGAAAACCCTGCCTTTACTAAAAATACAAAAAAAAAAAAAATAGATTGGCATGGTGGTTCATGCCTATAGTCCCAGATACTTGAGAGACTGGGGCATGAGAATCACTAGAACTCAGGTGGTAGAGGGGGAAGTGAGCCAAGATTGTGAGGGTGAAGGGAGCCAAAGTTGCACTACTGCACTCCAGCCTGGGTGAGAGTGAGATCTTGTCTCAAAAGAAAAAGAGCTGGGCATGGTGGAGGGCATCTGTAATGTCAACTACGCAGGAGGCTGATACAGGAGAATCACTCGAACCAGGCAGGCAGAGGTTGCAGTGAGCCAAGGTTGTACCACTGCACTCCAGCTTGGGTGACAGTGAAATTCCATTTCAAGAAAAATAAAAAATAAAATAATAATGGTCACAGCCAACACCAGAGAAAAGCAGGCTCCCAAAAGATAGGAAAAAAATGGAAACTGATAATCAGCAGTTTTCCAATAAGATCCCAGGAATTGAGTGAAGTGGACTTACACATACACATTATGAGGTAAAATGGCAGAGTTTAACAGGTGTTTGACATTCTAGGGACATACAACTGGTAAGAGAAGAACACCTCAAATGAGCACACATACAACTCTAGTAAACACACCATGCATGCTTACCTCCCAAGTGCTAGCAGGCCACTGCGATGCAGACAGCCCACCCCAAAGGAAGAACCACAGGAGAAGGAATACAAGACCCTGGAAGTATGCCAACGTATAAAACCCCAAGTCAAAGGTCCAACAGGGCACTTGATCTCTCCTGTTGCCTACTTGGCCATCTTTCAAGTGTACTTTACTTATTTTCATTCCTGCTCTCAAACTTTTTAAATAAACTTTCACTCTTGCTCTAAAACTTGCCTCAAGTCTCTCCTTCTGCCCAATGTCCCTTAGTCAAATTCTGTCTTGTAAGGAGGCAAGCATTGAGGTTGCTGCAGAGCCAGACAGATTTGCCACCAGTAACACATATTCCTCCTTTTTTTTTTTTTTTTGAGACAGAGTCTTGCTCTGTTGACAGGCACCAGACTGGAGTGCAGTGGCATAATCTCGGCTCACAGCAACCTCTGCCTCCTGGGTTCAAGCAATTGTCCTGCCTCAGCCTCCCGAGTAGCTGGGACTACAGGCGTGTGCCACCACACTCAGCTAATTTTTGTATGATTTACTAGAGATGGGGTTTCACCATGTTGGCCAGGATGGTCTCCATCTCTTGACCTCATGATCTGCCTGCCTCGGCCCTGCCTTCTTTAAGTAATATTTTCCCCGCTCTTTTCTCTAAGACCGTGATGGCACATGGGATACAGGTGTTAAGAACAACAGTTCCTCTTCAAAGGGTTTTGGTTTCTGGTTCTTCGTTCTATTCTAAAAAGTACCCTTACCCATTCATCTACCTGCCCTCTCTATCTCTGCTGTGACCAAACATGCCCAAGCATTTCCCATCACTTGTGTACCCATTCTTCCTGTCAAAAGCCCACCCTTGCCCCCTTGATGATGTTAACAGTAGCCAATCAGAATTAGCCTAGATTATGTGGTCTGACCCCAGCCCACAGAGGGGGGACACAGAAACAGGGTCTGTGTTAGGGATAAAAACTGCTGCTCTCCTTTGTTATAGGTGCTCTACCTTGCCTCTGCCTTGCATGAAGGAGACCCCTTTCTATAGAAGTAAATTGCCTTGCTGAAGAAACTTTTGCCAGAGTGTTGGTTCCACTTTGGGACATTGAGCATTTTTATTTCCAACACAGGGAAGGAAATAGTCATAACGGACAATATATCAAAAGTTAATACAAAAATATCTTTATTAGGTATATTTATCTCCCTAAAGTATCTGTATCAACTAGAAAATGGAAACTTAGATTAATAGTGCTAAAAGGAGAACTGAATATCATCTACCCAAGCATTTTATTTTAGACATAAGGTAACTAACGTCCATATAGATTGACTTCTGCAATTCATATAGTTGCTAAGTAGCAAAATAGACACTATATGTCAAGACAATGCACATTCACTCTAATGGACTCTTAATTATTAGCTGGATTCTGTACTCATCTGAATTTCCAGAGTTCTTACACATCTTGTTTGGGAAGTTAACTGAAGGAGATTTGATCTGGTCAACCCTCATGTTGCCTTTGGCCTTCAAGCTGCCCTTAATTATTCCTGGACTGGCCCAAGCTAACTTTGGGAGACATTTAGTTTATAGTCTAAATGATAATAGCCCTTCCCCAGAACTCAGCTGCCTTTATCATGCTAATGGTGTAGACATAAACAATTACCAGCCACTATACTGGAGGTCACAAGATATGCAACTTCTCTAATTATACCTGAAGGTAACGTAACTATTGTAGAATCTAAAATTGGCCTCTTTTGAGATGTCTTTTCAGGCTTTTTGCATGTCTAATGACCTATGGCTCTACCAGGACCCACCAACTCCTCCTGTGGCCCCAACCAGAAGCCACTCCTCACACAAAAGGACGATTTCCCACATCCCTGTGATTATACCCACAATCAATCAGAAGCAAGCACTCACTTCCTAACCACCCACAACCCTTCCCCCAACTACTTTTGAGAAACCCTAGCCCCCAAATTCTCTGAGAAACATGAGTAATAATAAAACTCTGGTTCCCTGTTCAGGCGGCTCTGCATGAAATAAACTCACTACTACAATTTCCCTGCCTTGATAAATCGGCTCTATCTGGGAAACAGCCAAGAAGAACTCATTGGGTGACTACAATTACAATCTTTTTTCTGTACTAGACATGTCATTTTGGGTTAAGCATCATTCTTCTTTACTATTCCTTTTGATACATTTGCTCAAGCATTCAATTCCTATTAATTGACTATTCTGCTCTTTTTTCTGAGCGTATACTTTAGATAAAATAATGTTGATTTTGTGAAGTACATAACTTAAGGAATGTGTAGATTAGGTAGATATCAACCAAGTTTATTTTCACTTTGCTCATTTTAACTCTTTACAAAAAGAAACTTCTTATTATATATCTGATTTTTAGTTTAATGTTTTCCTCAAAATTAACCAGCTTTCATTTTTATTAATTAAGTAATCTGAATACAGTCATATGTTGATTAATGATAGAGACACCATCTGAGAAATGCATCATTTGGAAATTCTGTCATTGTGTAAACATCATAGAGTGTGCTTACACAAATATAAATGGTATAGCCTACTTCACACCTAGGCTAATATAATGTAGCCTATGGCTTCTAGGCCACAAACCTGTACAGCATGTTACCATACCAAATATTATAGGCAATTGTAATACAACAGTAAGTATTTATGTATCTAACCATATAAAACACAAAAAAAGGTAGAGCTGAGTTAAAATACAGGATTAAAGATGTAAAATAGTATACCTGTAAAAGGCACTTCCCATAAATGGAGCTTGCAGGACTGGAAGTTGCTCTGGGTGAGTCAGTGAGTGAGTAGGACATTACTATACACAAATATAGACTTTATAAACACTGTACACTTAGGCTACACTAGATTTATTTTTAAAATATTTTTCTTTCTTCAATAAATTACCCTTCACTTATTGTAACTTTTGACTTGATAAGATTTTTCATTGTTTTTAACGTCTTTACTCTTGCAATGACACTTAGCTTAAAACACACATTGTACAGCTATACAAAAATATGCTTTTGTATCTATCTTCATCCTATAAGCATTTTTCTATGTCTTTAATTTTAATTTTTACTTTTACTTTTTAAACTTCTTTTGTTAAAAACACACAATTACAAACATTAGTCTAGGCCTGTACAGGGTCAGGAGCATCGATCACACTGTCTTTCACACCCACATCCTGTCCCCCTCGAAGGTCTTCAGGGCCAATAACGCACATGGAGCTGTCAACTCCTATGATAACAATGCCTTCTTCTGGAATCCCTCCTGAAGCGACTGCGTGAGATTGTTTTACGATTAACTTTTTAAAATATAAATAGAAGAAATATGCTCTAAAATAGCAATAAAAGTTATAGTAAATACATACATCAACAACATAGTCATTTATTATCATTGTCAAGTATTATGTATTATACATAATTGCATGTGCCATACATTTATATAACTGGCAGCATGATAGGTTTGCTTACATCAACATCATCATAAAAACATAAGTAATATGTTAAAGTATGGCATTACAGACAGCTATGAAGTCCCTGGGTGGCAGGTAATTTTTCAGCCCCATTTTAACTTTATAGGACCACCATGGTATATGTGATCTATTGTTGGCTGAAATGTTATGCAGTGCATGACTGCATATTGGAAGAAATGTTATAGCTAATAATTCAAGTATCTCATTGGTTTCCCCTTAGCAACTGCCTCATTATTTTTAATCTACATCTTCTAGAAAAATGTACCCCTCATCGATAAACATTTTGCCTGATATCTATCTACCAATCTAGTATAAATACTACATTGTTAATCTGAATTTTTAAAAAAATGTTGATTTTTTAATGCTGACTAATCTCTTTTGGAACTAAACTGGTCAAAATCTGGTAACATTTTAATAAAAGTCAAATAAAATTATAACAAATATGCAAACTTCTTTGTTAATACTTCAATTTCTACCCCCATAAAAATGTCACATTTTGGATAATATTGATATTTTAATAATGTTAATTCTTTCAGTCCCAGGGCATGGAATATCTTCTCACTTTTTGTGTCCTCTTTAATTGCTTTCATCAGTGTTAACAATTATAATTTTTTCTGTAGAGATCTTTAACTTCATTGGTTAAACTTTTTCCTAGATATTTTATATTTTTTGTGTCTGTTGTAAATGAGATGGCTTTCTTGATTTCTTTTTCAGATTGTTTGCTGTTGGCATATATAAATGCTACTGATTTTTTTTAATGTTGCTCTTGTATCCTGCAATTTTACTCAATTATTTTATCATTTCTAGCAGTTTTTTGTGAAGTTGTTAAGGTTTTCTAGATATAAGCTCACATCAATTATGAACAAGAATAATGTGACTTCTTCCTTTGCGACTATAGTAAACAATATTCTATTGTATATTCCAAAATAACTAGTATAGAGAATAATTCAAATGTTCCCAGCATAGATAAATGTTTAAGGTAATAAATATTTCAACTGCCATGATTTATTATACATTATATAAATTTATCAAAATATTACATGTCCAAAAATACATACATCTATTATCTATCAATAGAAAGTCACATTTGAATAAATATATTTTTAACATAGGTTTCCATAATTATTTGGATGCTTATTATTTGTTTCCTCAATTACTAACATTTCCTTAAACTTTTGATATAGGAACTAAAAAGCAATTATTTAGGCAGACAGTGAGGGTGAAGAAGTCCTCGGCAAGGCTTGCCTTTTAACAAAAGGTAGGCACCAAATCATTTCTTTTCTAACAAAGAGCAGCCTGAAAAATCCAGCTGCAAACATAGATAAGCAAGCTAAAAGCTTGCACAGGTGAGTACCAACAGCTGGGCCAATAGAAAAGGCTGCCTGGAAGCCAGGTATGTTCAACCTGGAGGCTCCATCTTCTCTTTTTTTTGTCACTACATGTACAGTAGTAAAGCAGGTAACATGGGGCTGGCCAGGTCGAGAACCCTCCGCATAATAAAAGATTAGGGTAGTGTAGCCAGGTTTTTCCAGAGCTATGCAAACAGCACACCTAATCCTAAGCAGTTCTTTGCGCTATGCAAATGCATACTTGGTCCCATCAATCTTTTGTGTCCTAAGTAAATCAAATACCACCTCCTCAAGCTTATCTGTAAAACCTCCAGCACTTCACTGTGGACCAGAAGATCCACTTGGGAGTCTTCTTTCTACAGGAGAAAGCTTTTCCCTTTCTTTTGCCTATTAAACTGCTCTTAACCTCACTCTCGTGTGACCCTGTCCAGTTTTCCATGGCCATGGAACAACAAACCTTGGGTATTACCCTAGACAGTGATGCCACCTCATTTCTTTTTCACTCCTGACATAAGCTGACCTAAACGCACATTGCTTAAATATCTACGCCTTTTCTTATTGCTTAAAAAAGGGTAGATATTAAATTTATTGAAGTAAACAATGCAGCAATTTTTTAAATTACTGTGACTATGTGTATTAATTTATCTTACACCTAGGAAAGCAGTCATTGTTTACAGTGGCTATTCTCTTTGTGCAGGTGCTCCTTCTCCTCCATTTCTTTTGCTAAAGGTTTTATGCCACTGGGCAGCCAATCTCAATCCATTTTCAGGATTATTGTAGCTGAAAAATATTCCCTTTTCTCTCCAATATTAGAGATAAATTCAAAGCTCCTGCCACATTCCCTGCCACATGGAGAAGGGTCACAATCCCTAAGAGAGAATTGGGATAATCTACAAATAAGAGCAGGGATGAGGAGTAGAGAGTCTGACAGGCACTCCAGATCTTGTATCCCTTCTCTTTAAGGCTTTTCCTCTCCTCCAGTAGGTTAGGTGAATCAATAGGCAACTTTTTTAATGGCTTATATTGCTTTGAGTCCAATTTCTGTTACAACTGAAGCCTGGACTAATTCATGATCTGATCTAAAAACTAAAAGATGAATTCATGAAGAGAAATTGTGCTTAAATAATTATTAGCATGATTACTGCTTAAGGTCTATGTCCCTTGAGAAGATCTGATTCATAAACTCTAGAGGAGCAAGGACCATGTTCATCTTACTCTACACTAGCACAGTGTCTGTATATAATAGACACTTGTAAATAATTAGATTAATTTTAAAAAGTTGAATGTATATAAAGAAAAATGTAGTTATACTGTCCAATTTAACACAAAATCATAAGATTTCTTGATGGCAGAATGTTTCTCTTCTATGTATTTAAATCACAAACATCATAACTTTCTATCTTAAGCCAGGGTTCTCAGATTTTAAAAATATTTCTCATCATAGTACTGAGAATAAAGTTTAGAGAGTATAAATTTGAGTGAATGTTCAAAGGCAAACAGATTGAGCTGTAGTTTACATATTCTGGGTAAAAGGCACTGCAATATTTATTTAGGAATTTTTCAAGTGCAGAAAGTTATAATTACATTTTTAAAATGTAAACTATTTACCAAATTCACTTTCTTAACTACATTATTCTCAGGAAACCATGTAGCTTTACAATATTTCCAACACTATCATTAAAAAGTAAATGAAAATATCAAGAGTGAAATTCTAATTTTTAAGAAAATCAAAGTTCTAAAATTAGCATAGAATAGGTTAAAAGCAGAAGGGCTCCCTATTTACATAAAAGCTAGCATTTTGTTTGAATTAGTACATTTATAATTAAGTATTCTAAATATAAGCTATAGATGTAAATTTGAAATTATGCCTACCTTTCTGTAATGAGTTAAGATGGCTCAAAATGGCAAACACATTTTGTTGTTGTTTAAAAAGAATGACCATTATGTTTATTGAGAACAGCTAAGTCAATTATTATACAGCATCATCAAAAAGAGTTCTTATGATGATAATCACAACACTGTTAATTTCATATGGCCATTGGAATATGGAAATCATTTCATTTCACAGCCCCCTTTAAACATACTGGTACTTATATAAGGTGAAGTTTGCACCTTTTTGTTGCTGTTATTTAATCTATTTGAAAAAAGTCAATTTCTTGACAGATGGTATAATGTACATAAAACATCATTGCCATCTATAGTGCATGTTAATAATGAAAACTAGTACAATTTACAAGTTTTTTTCAATGCATGACACTGAGGTAGGGTATGAATACAGTCTGTCCGTTTCTGAGTGAAAACTGAGTGCAGGGAATGTTAACAAACTCCTTTCCTCAGTCATGTTGCTGCTGTTGAGTGAAACAAAAACACAAAATCACGTCTTCTGGCTCAAAACTGAGTGCTCTTTTTAAAACAACACAGCTTCCTCTCTATTTGATTTCCTACGTATTTGAATACAGCAAAAATTTACCTTCTTATTGATCCATGAATAAAATAAATTTTAAATATTGATCACAGTCCCAAGCAGTGCTTCATCTTCTTATTCTATCCTTCAATTTTTACTCAAATAGAATTGTTTCTCAATGTCTCAGCCAAGTCTTCTGCTTATTTTCATTTATGGGCATTGCTCCACATGGACTTAATGTTTCTATGTAGCATTTCAACTCTCCTTGGACATGACTGTCTTCCTTCAATATTTACCAAGTGACCTGGCATCACAAGCTGCCCACAACCAGGAAGATACCTTACTTGCTGTTGTAGCTATCATGTAACATTTGTGTTAAATTATAGTGTTAAATATAACAATGATAATAGGTAAATATTATTAATAATTTTAATAGTGTAAATTTTAACTGTGTAGGTATTTAGTGTCTGCTAACATGCAAGTTTCCTCATCAGTTTTATTCCTTTAAAAGGTTCTTGGTTTTACCTGAGTTCAATTTCCATCATCAGGGTATATATAGATACATCACACTGAATGAGGGATCCCATGTATATACTAAGCTTAGAATTTTCTTAACATATTTTAGAAAAGTTTATTTAATTCAGTTTAAGGTATTTTTATTGCTACTTTCAGGTAGACTGATTTTGTAGCTGAAAAATTTAAATTAACATTTTGTGTTTAACAGCCACATTATTGTACAAAATACAGGTAAAATATAATTTTACTTTTACTATGAGTCATAGATACTGGATTTTGTCAAATGCTTTTCATCATCTTCAGATATTATCATATAGATTTACCTTGAGTTACTGATATTACAAAATTAAAATAATATCTATCTTTTCAAATGTTAAATTTTCATCACATTCATGAGATGCAGCCAACTTAACCATAATGTACAAATTTGATGATGCATTATTGCATTATTTTATTTGCTAATAATTTATTTAGCATGTTTACCTATGTAGTCATAATTAAAATAAATATTCTTATTTGTTATTCTTGTTAAATTTTGATTCAGGCTTATATATGCAAGACAAATTAACAATCTACCTTCCAATTTCTATGATTTGGGAGAATTAAATTGCACAGGAATTATATTTTCTCGGACATTTGAAAGGAACTACTAGTGATATAACTTTGGGCTACAAGTTTTGTTGGATTTTTTTTTTCTTCAAGAAAATATCTTTCGAGGCCCCCTGAGCAAGATGACAAAACAGAAACAGCTACAGTGCACAGCTCCCAGTGAGATGAACACAGGTGGGTGATTGTCACATTTTCAACTGAGGTACCTGGTTCATCTCATTGGGACTGGTTGGACAGTGGTTGCAACCCAAGGAGGGAAAGCCGAAACAGGGTGAGGAGTCACCTCACCCAGGAAGCGTGAGGGGCCAAGGAACTCCCTCTCCTAGCCAAAGGAAGCCATTAGAGATTATTTACTGCACTCTGGCCCAGATGCTACACTTTTCCCACAGTCTTCACAACCTGCAGACTAGGAGATACCCTGCAGTACCTACACAACCACCAGGGCCCTGGGTTTCCAGCACAAAAAATGGGCAGCCGTTTGGGCAGAAACTGAGCTAGCCACTTTTTCACACCCCAGTGGTACCTGGAATGCCAATGAGACAGAACTGTTCACTTTCCTGGAAAGGGGGCTAAAGCCAGGGAGCCAAGTGGTCTGGCTCAGTGGGTCCCACCCCCATGGAGACCAGCAAGCTAAGATCCACTGAATTGAAATTTTCAAAGCCAGTACAACAGTCTGAGCTTGATCTGGGTCATTCAAGCTCAGTGGGGGAAGGCTCATCAGTCATTGCTAAGGCTTAGTAGATGGTTTCAACTCTACAGTGTAAGCAAAGCTGCCTGGAGTGCTGAACTGGGCAGACCCCAACACAGCTGCAGGGACTGTCTCACTAGATGTCCTCACTGGGCAGAGCATCTCTGAAAAAAAGGCAGAAGCTTGTCAGGGACTTATAAATAAAGACCCCACCTTCCTGGAACAGAACAGCTGGGAATAGGGGTGGTAGTGGGTACAGCTTCAACAGACCTAAACGTCCCTGCCCGGCAGCTCTGAAGAGAGCAGCAGATTTCCCAACACAGCATTCAAACTCTGATAAGGGACAGGCTGCCTCCTCAAGTGGCTCCCTGATCCCCATGTATCCTGACTGGGAGACACCTCCCAGTAGGGGCTGACAGACAGCTCATACAAAAGAGCTCTGGCTGGCATCTGAAAAAGACAACCCCATCAAAAACTGGGTGAAGGATGTGAACACTTATCAAAAAAAGACACTCATGAAACCAACAAACATATGAAAAAAAGCTCATCATTACTGGTCATTAGAGAAATGCAAATTAAAACCACATTGAGATATCTTCTCAATGCTAGTTAGAATGGCGATCATTAAAAAGTCAGGAAACAACAGATGCTGGAGAGGATGTGGAGAAAAAGGAACATTTTTACAGTGTTGGTGGGAGTGTAAATTAGTTCAACTATTGTGGAAGACAGTGTGGTGATTCCTCAAGGATCTAGAGCTAGAAATATCATTTGACCCAGCAATCCCATTACTGGAAATATACCCAGAGCATTATAAATCATCCTATTATACAGACACATGCACACATATGTTTGTTGCAGCACTGTTCACAATAGCAAAGACTTGAAATGAACCCAAATGTCCATCAATGATAGATTGGATAAAGAAAATGTGGCACATATACACCATGGAATACTATGCAGCCATAAAAAAGGATGAGTTCATGTTCTTTGCAGGGACGTGGATGAAGCTGGAAACCATCATTTTTAGAAAACTAACATAAGAACAAAATCCAAACACTACATAGTGGAAGTTGAATAATGATAACACATAGACACATAAAGGGAAACTTCACATACCAAGGACTATCAGGGGATGTGGGGTAGGGGAGAGATGGCATTAGGAGAAATACTTAATGTAGATGACAGGGTGATGGATGCAACCTATCACCATGGCACACGTATACCTATGTAACAAAACTGCATGTTCTGCACATGTACCCCAGAACTTAAAGTACAATAAAAAAATGTAAAAAAATAGAAAAAGAAAATACCTTTTGAAAAGTGCTTTTTACAACTTTCTATATTAATACCATAATTATTTTTATTTTGATCTTTTTTATTTTACCTACATTGGGGTATAATTGACAAATAGAAATTATATATATTCAAAGTGTACAACTTGATGTTTTGATATATGTATACATTATGAAGTGATCATCACAATCAAGCTAGTAAACATATCCATTCCTTCACAGTCACCTTTCATCTGTTTGTCTATGTGTGCATGTGGTACAAATGCAGAATCTATTCTCTTAGCAAATTTCAAGTATGCAGTACAGCACTGGTAACTATAGACAATATGTTATACATTAGATCTCTTATGTATTTGATATAACCAAAAGTTGGTAACCATTGATAGGTATCTTCCTATTTCCCCCCACCCACCAACCCCTCATAATGACAATTCTACTCTATATTTCTATGAGTTTGACTATCTTTGATTCTAAATATAAGTGAGATCATCCAGTATTTTTCCATGCCTGGCTTATTTCACTTAGCATAATATCCTAGATCATATGGTAATTCTATGTTTAATTTTTTGAGGACTTCCATACTGTTTTCATAATGGCTTTACTAATACACATTTCTACCAACAGTGTACAAGGTTCAAGTCCCTTTTCTCCATATATGCACCAACACTAATTATCTTTTGTCTTTTTGATAACAGCCATCCTAACAGGTATGAGGTGATAGCACATTGTGGTTTTGGTTTGCATGTTCCTGATGATTAGTGACACTGAGTACCTTTTCATATGGCTGTTGGCCATTTGTATGTCTTGAGGCCTATCTTCTTGAATAAATTTGTAGTACACATTGCTTAGAAAATTAGAAAATTGACCAATAATATCTAGATTATCGAAAGTTACGTCACATTATATCTCATTCATAATATTTTAGTTTTGGCTGTATCATTTGTTGTATTACCTTTTTCATTCCTGAGAACATCTTTTTTCCTTTATTATTATTATTATATATAGTATATTTGTTTTCTTAAGATTATGAATCTCTCCTGTGATTTAACTTCATTAATTTCAACATTAATCAGTATTAATTCCTTCTGTTTAATGCATATTTTATTGTTTCAGCTGATTTCTTGCAGTTAATTTTGTTTTGATGTGAAAAAATATATTAAATTTTTCTATGACTTTTCTCACATCCAACAGATTTTACTATATACTTTCTCAATTTATTTACAGTTAGACTATAATGATACAATTTTGATTTCCTCCCTAACCTAATAATTATTTAGAGGAATACCTTGGAGTTTTTGGTTATTGCTATTGTTTGAATTTCTAAATGATCAGCTTTTTCTAATTCTAATATTAATTTGTTCTATTGCAGTATAGTCAGAGAATGTAAAACAAATATCTTTTATTACATATGCGATTTCAAATCAAAGTCACTGAGTTTGAAATCTCAAAGTTATACTTCCACTTTATTAATTTCCTTTTTTTTTTTTTTTTTTTTTTTTTTTTTTTTTTTTTTTTTGAGACAGAGTTTCGCTCTTGTTACCCAGGCTGGAGTGCAATGGCGCGATCTCGGCTCACCGCAACCTCCGCCTCCTGGGTTCAGGCAATTCTCCTGCCTCAGTCTCCTGAGTAGCTGGGATTACAGGCACGCACCACCATGCCCAGCTAATGTTTTGTATTTTTAGTAGAGATGGGTTTTCACCATGTTGACCAGGATGGTCTCAATCTCTTGACCTCATGATTCACCCGCCTCGGCCTCCCAAAGTGCTGGGATTACAGGCGTGAGCCACCGCGCCCGGCAACTTTATTAATTTCTTCATTTTTGTTTAACTTCACATTGACTGGTGTGTCTTTAAGAAACCTTTAATCAAGGTTTATGTGTTCATTCACAATTTTCCTGTTAATAATACCCTAATTTTCTTCTGAGGTTCCACATCCTCTCCTAATCTTATCCCATGTGTTTCATATACTGTCAACAATATCCCCCACTCTTCAGGTGGACATGTGATTCAGGATTGGCAAATTCAGCACAGGGACAATCCAGGGATATGATATAATTTGAGATTTCAATGAATCTTCTCCTGGGACTGTTTCAGAACACCTCCATTCTCACCTGAACAGTAAAGTAAATGAATGTGGTCTTCCCAGACCTAGTATATGATGTGTGAAGATGAAACCAACCCAGCAAAGAGGAGGTGGAGGGAGATACAGAGGACACTGAGTCCCAATATCATCATTTGATGGTGATGTTAGCTCTATGGCCAAACATTTCTAAAATGTGATCCTTAAAATCTCCCTTGCTTCTTCAGCTACTTGTATTGGCGTTTCATACACTTAAACGAATCTGAATTAGTACAGTGTATCTTCTTAGTTCTTGTGTATTTGGAAGCCCAAATTTTTATTTTCACATTTAAACTACAGTTTTGCTATTAAAACACATTTGGGGTCTGTCACTTTTCCTAAAAATATGAATATGGTATTTCATTACCAAGTATGTTAACAGCCATTCGGTGCCTCTCTGTAGTCCTCTCAAAGTTTAATGTCTTAACTAGAGAAGTAGACCACTGCTGGTAGATTAATCAATAAATATGAGGGCAAGATGAACATTTCAGCTATCCATAAAAGCTCTTGGTCCCTTATTATATAGACAGAGCTACATTTACAGGTCTCTTTCTAATCAACAAGATTAAAATAGATATTAAGTATACTTGGAGTCAAAAAGTAAAAAACATTTTTATTAGGTATTTCTAGAGTGATGTTAATTTGATAAATCACGGTATAAGTATTGTATGATCATTCCAGCCAGGCTTACTATCTAGGGATGTAGTTTGATCTAGATGATAGATACAGTCTTAGAAAAAGTTATATTTGATTCTCTGTTTTCATAAGATTTTATTAATTTAACAGAATTGTTCTTGAAAAGGCAGAGCAACTCCATCTCCCAGAGATTTTTCCCAGTCAACTAATATGATATGTTCTACATAATACTGCCCTACGGCTATAAATAAAAGAAACATATGGGATAATGAAATAGATCTATGTCTCTCATGCGGTTATCTTCCAACCCCTGGAAACATATTTGTTACAATAATTTTGTTTGAATTTTTACATTTGTATTATTGATATAAATAAATGAAAACATATTCTTGATCAACTCCCTTACACAGCCAGTAAGCAGTTTGCCCATGGGACAACACACATCTACTATTCACAATTACAGGTCTGTCCTCTGTTAAATATCAGAAATAAAAATACTGAGTAGTAAACACACAAGCAAAATACAGTCTTACAAATATGGTAGCAGAAGTTATTATGGAGTATGGCAGTGGGTTGGCCAAGGATGTGAACAGATCAACTCTACTTGAATAGTATGGGGTAGAAGGTTTGCACATCCACTCTAAGATACTTAAGGAACAACAAAGAAAACAATATCCAAGGAGCAAGAATGCCTTTCCACATATGGTACTGCACTGATGTAAGAACCTTACAGTTCCACTGGGGCCAGGGACAATTTGAGATAGCCATCACAATGTGATCTGGCAATCCATCTTCATCCTTTACTGAGAGGGCAGTTACACCTTCTACAACACATTTAAGTAATCTCATTCTTTGACTTTAAAAATACATAAAGCACATCTAAATACCAGTTCACCTAGAAGCAGAAGCCCAGTAAAAAACGCTTCTTAAATGCCTTTCAATTGCCCCATGCATTGTCATTTATATCTTGATACATCACACACCTCCAAATATCCTCCACTCACAAACACTCTAGTCATTTCCATTGGGAAGCTTTTCATGAAACTGTAGAATATTTTAATCTTTTTCGTAAACACTGCCATTCATTAGTAAAAGGTAACAATTCTTTGACAAAAAGTTTAATATGATCCTCAGCAGGGGCCACATATTTTTGCTGAACAGAACATGAATTTATCCTTACCAACTAATTTTTGTTTCCTTGGCTGCTCCCTAGTATGGAGCGCTTAAAACTGTCAACTATTTTCAATTTTGAATTCCAGATGTGTAAGCACAAGCACACTCACACACACATCAACCTTGCTTTCAAAAGAAGGTATTGTTACCTTTTTTCCTCCTGTTTGAAAAGTTTAGGAAGTCTGGTTTTTTGGTGCAGGAATATTTTAGGATATTGCTTCATGAAGGTATTGTGAGCTGATAAGATATTGCTCATACTCTGGCTTAAAAAGAGAGAAATTAAGTGATGTAAGATAACAGCTTCCAAGAGAAATATTTTTAACTCAATATATACATATTAATTCTATATTGACTATTTAGTCTAAGAAGCAACTAACAAAAATATAAAGCATAAATATTTTGTGCTTAAAAATATCCAACTCTAAGTAAGAAACATTTTAGGAAATATCAAATGTATGACAATGTATGATAATGTCAGTGTCAAAAACTTAATTTTTTAAGTTGAGTCTTTTTAAAACTTATATATCTAGAATTGATTAATGTTCTTATATAATGTATTACAGAATTAAAATCCCCCTAAAATGATTTAAAATACTTTACATCTACATTACTAGGCAGCATTTTTATCTGAATCTTTGCGATCCTGTATTAAAATCTCATGCACTATTATTTAGGTCTAGAATAAAGATGTGTTACTACAATCAAAGATCAGCATTTTCCCAATTTAGATCACTGAAATATCCTGGGATTCTTTTTCTAAGTAAAAATTTCTGATCCTTTTCTTGATAATCAGAAACTTCAACAGTAGAGCCCAGGGTGGGCTACTTTTTTAAAAATATATTCCTCAGGATGACTCTTATAGGCAGCCAGGCTTTGATCCATGGCAAATATCAAAAATGCCAATAAGCAAGATCCAGAGAAATATAGCAAATTGTCATTAAACGTTAGGTAATAGTATTTGTTTCTTGAAAATCCACCTCATTCAATTTTCAATTGACATCACCATGAAAAGTTGGTCAATGATTTTTAAAAAATGCAAAACATTCATCTTGACAGCTTATTTCAATAATTATAAAAAATGATCATACTTCAAATTGAATACTGACAAACATCTTAGCCAATGGTTGCCTCATGGCAATGAACATAAAAATCCTCAAGAGAACGCTTTTTAACAAAGTCTTTTTCATTTTTATTAGAAATAATAACAACACATTCTAAAATATTTATGACAGCTTTTTCTTCTCTTGGTTAACGTTCCTAAAGCATCATATTGATGCTTTACATAAGACAAATAACATATACTTTAAAAATCTTATTTAATATAACTTAATTGATTCAAACACAATACTATGTGATTTTCTGTATTAGACATTTTTATTCCTCTTCTCACAGTGTATAGATACATTCACCAAGCATTAAATCTTTTTAAAATCTGACTACTGATTTTATTGGAGGGTTTCCAGAAAAAAAAAAAACTTCTGTTTGGAACTCACATTCTCCAATCATCTACCATATACATCTACCTGTTTTTTATTGGATACTTGTTATATTTGAATCATTGTACTAAGATCTTTTACATTATTTTGTATTGTTGCACATTTATATAACCTGACAATATACTTTATTTGATATACTTTATTTCCCATTCTGCACAAAAAGAAACTGTAACCTTAATAATTTGCCTAATTCATATAGCTAAGAAGTGGAAGATAAAGGGTACATATGAAAACTAAATTGACTCCAAAACCCATTACTTTAACCTCTGGAATATTCTGCCCCCAAATTAATAAAACACATTAGTTCTTGCTGTGTGCCAGGCACTCTTCTAGGCAATGTGTATGTATCTTACATAACTATATTAACGAGATACGCCAATACATATTGTTCCTGAAAAGATGCTAAGGTCCAAAGAAGTACAAAAGTGTAGGCATATACAGCCTCTCCTACAAAACTTGGAATCCTATTCCAATCTGTGACCTGGATAGATCATCTTTGGAGTGGCTAAAATTTTTTTCCAAAATATGAAGACATTTACCCATGTCATTTTTATGTGTATAACCTAGCTAGCTGCCTCCTTCACCTAAATCTCAAGAATTTCCAAGATCTGGTGGCTAATGTACATGGATTCAGTGTTTATGATCTGGGTCTCCAAAAGTGGCGTGCCAAAGAAGGGAAATAAGTGGAAGACTGAACTGGAAGAGTCAAATGCTAGAGCTAGAAATGACATGATTTTCAGATTGAGCCCCTAAATGCCCTGTAATGTGATGATGTATATTCTATGTCTCAAAAATGTAATGTGGAAGCATATTCCTATTTCTGAGTCTCTTGTTGAAACAACAACATATGTCTGTGGGTTCAGTAGAAAGCATTATTGTCTAAAACCATGTGAAATCTGTAAATAAAGGAATCTAAATACGAAATATAGAAGTAGCTGAGGGAAACATAATTAGCATGCTAGGAACAAAGAAGTATTTAGAATTATGGTAGCATTGTAGAGTAGATCATGGACCCAAATACCTATCTGATCCTTCAATTCTGTCCCACAGATGCTTTTCATGATTTACTAGACTATGAGTAAATACCATCCATGGACAAAGAAGTTGCCACTTCATTGAAGCTTACCTGCAATAAACTCATCTACAAGAAAAGAACTCCAGCTTCCTCAACCAGATGAAAGAGAAATATATTCAAAATATATAGGTTTACACAGCAGCACACTAAAGCACTTTCAGGATGCTCTATATTCAGGGATTACAAAATTAAATGCTTATAGTGTCCAAGCAAGTGTCATAGGGTGGAAACTGTAGCAAGCTGAAAAGAGCATGTCCACATGGAGGGACCTGCGACTTCACCCTTAAGACCATTTTTCTCATGTATTAATAGAAGTTCAATGTGTTCAGATCCTGTAGTTTTTCTATAGAAGTCAGAAATCTGTACTCTCGTGTAAAAAATTGTCTTATTTTTTAAATGTTAATAACTGCTATGGATTGTACGGTATCCTCTCCTTCCCTCAAATATATATATATATTAAAGCTCTAATACCAAATGTGACTATATTTGATGACAAATACAGTCTCCCTAACTACAAGCGAGGTTGGAAAATGTAATCTAGCTCTGTGCCCAAAAAGAAGATACAGTTTGGAGGAGTACAGATAATCCTTTAAGGTAGATATAAAGTCACTAATATATTAGATTTAGATTTGTTCTTATTATTTAGAAATGTGTCTATCATTTTACGGGTAAGGAAATGATGCATATAAAGTTTAAATTACCTGCCTATGCTTATATAAAGTAGAAACATGAGTGCACAAATTCCAGTTGACTTGCTTTAAGATTAGGAGTCTTCCATTTCTGATCATAGGCACAATCTAGTAGAGAAGGCGGAAGTAACACATCATGTGTCAGGGAACACCACCAAGGGCTTTAAGTGATCACCCTTTCCCTGGTCTAGGCTAGTGTACTCAGCGTTCTCATGGATGAGTTCTACCCAGGGAAATATAAAAGAGAAGGCAGAAGGGATGCAACTAAAAAGATCCTTCCACAGGAGATTCTCAATGTTCTTTTCCCTTCCAGCTTGATGCAGAGGAACAAGGCGGTCTTGGAAGCCACACAATAAAGACTGGAGAGCAAATGTTTCATAGAGGCCTGAGTTCCTAAACTAAAAGAACAAATTGCCAATGAAAAGCACCTCTTTAGAGCATTATGTGGAAAAGAAATATTGTATAAAGCTACTGAGATTTAGTGTTTATTTATGGCAGCCAGAAATACCCTAATACAGTATTTCTTCTGTATCTCATTCAGTTTTGCCCACAAATCTGAAAACATAATCAGCTTTTAATAAGATACTTATTGATTAATTATATTTATGTGTTTGCCCTAAGGCAATTCACATTTTTAAGTTAATTAAGGCAAGTCATAAAAGTTGAATATATTCAATCCTTATAGATTGTTTCCTCCTGAATTTGTCTTACAAATATCATAGCATCTATACATGTACTTGATGAAAATTAAAATAAATATAAATGATATCCTGACAAAGGAGGCAGGGACAGTTTGATATGAATTAAGCTTATTCTATATTTTATATATACAATATGCATATTGCATATAAAAATACATATCCACAATACGTGTCATCTTTTTATTACAATATGAGTTGAAAAATAAACATTCTATAACAATGCCAGTGTATTCAACATTAGGTCTCTACAAGGTGTTACTCTATTCAGTCCGCTCTGTTCTTATTTTCTTTTTTGTTTTTCTTTTCCATTTATTTATTTTATTGCATTTTAGGTTTTGCCCTATGCAACAATCTTGCATGTTCTTATTTTTAAAAATTTTGGAAATGTGAGTTTCTAAGCCTTATTCATGGACAAAGCTTATTAGCCAATGACTTTATGCCTTCAAAATTATATTTTTTCAAAGAAGTTCCACATGCCATTGTAATTAAACATAAAGATTAATCTCAAACTTTTCATTTTCATAAAGTTCTGAAGGAAAATCTAAAGTTCTGTCTGACAAAGTTAACTGCAAGACTGAATGTAAACCTCTTAGAGAAATATTGATCTGTCATAAAAGTTTATTTCCCCTGAAATAACTGGTCTTCCCTACTTTGAAAATCAATATCTGATTTGCATATACAACTGAAGTTGTTCTGTAACCTTATATGAAGCATCTGAAACTTTCTTTTTTTTATCTTTAGAAAAAAACTTCCTACCTTTAGGGTTGTTATAGTAGCTAGAAATAATAAAAGTAAAGCTTCAGGCCCACTATTATCAAATATTAGGCATGTAAAAATGTTAATTGTTAATGTAAATCCAGATACAGAATGTACAGCATTTAGATATGTGACAATTTTTAACATTTTATTAGTCACAGGGCTAGAAACCTCACTTTTAATGGAAAAAAGGACAAGAATGTGAGTCATTATCAAATCTTCCTCTAATAAATATGTATATATACATGCAGTGCCTGTCATGTTAAATGCTATTAAGACTAGAAAAATCTATGAGAAAGATTTATTAAAAAGTACCTAGACACAGGCTCAGGAAAAAGTTTTATCATTAGAACAGAACTATTAAAAATAGAAACATTGGCACTTATATTCCTGTAGTGTAAAACATACTTTATACCTTAGAAGAGCATACCTTTTACCTTAGAACATACCTTATACCTACACATGCCAAAATGTAAAAAAAAAAAAAAAAAAAAAAAAAAAAAAAAAAAAAAAAAAAAAAAAAAAAAAAAAAAAAAAAAAAAAAAAAAATCTTCAAGGTTTTTGCAGCATGGCAGTCTTGATTCTCTAAAGAGCCCTGTTGTTGCACATATCCTGTGTAACAAATTTTTGGTGCACTGTTGGTCTTATGAAGGGTAATCTAGGTCTCCAAGGCCAACCACATTGCAAGAAAAAAGGGGGTAAGCGAGTGGATACTTAAAATGTGAGCAATGGGCAGAGAGGAAGGGTACGGTGTGCTGCAGGCAGTCACTGATATAAAGGAGCACAGGTGGGAGGAACTGAGCCGTGATCCAGGAACAAGGAGGGGAGCCCAGCCATCTTTGTGGAAACACTCATGAAGTAGAATGGAGTAGTTTAGCTTGATGGTGCACACTGACTCTAAGAAGAGATAGATATAAATTCTCTCTTGAAGAAGTTTTCATAATTTAGGCCACATGATACTGCTACATGTTAATAAGCAAATCTTTCACAGAAAGATCACCTGGAAACACAAGCTACCATAAGTGCAAGTCGGCAGAAACAACATCAGATTTATATCCCTAAAGCCTATAAATTATTCTATGTTAGATATAAAATATAAAAGTTATATACAAAAGTTTTATGAAGATAAAAGATGGAATCACGATGATGATCAATAACAAGAGACTATCAGGAATAGTCAAACTTGAAGAACTAAGTGGAAATTCTCAAATTGAAAATTACATATATTTTAGTGTGTTTAAATTTTATTTTTACTGTATATATTTAAGTGCACAACATGATGTTATAGAATACATACAGATAAAAAGATTTCTATATGGAAACAAATTAACATATCCATCATTTCATATAGTTACCCATTTTCTTTTGTTTTTGTAGCAAGAACAGCCAAAGCTCTTCATTTAGCATGAATCCCAAATACAGTGGAATCTTATCTATAATCCTCATATTATATGTTAGATCTATTCACTTATTTATCCTACATAAATTCTACTTTGTGTCCTCTGACCTACATCTCCCCATTTCTTTCCTTCACCCTTTCCCCTAGTAACCACTCTTCCCCACTCTGTATTTGCATTTTTAAAAATTTCACATATAAGAGAGATCATGCAGTATTTTACTTTCTGTGTCTGGTTTATTTCACTTAATGTAAGGGCCTCTAGGTTCATCTATGTTGTGGCAAATGGCAAGATCTCATTCTTCTTTAGGGCTGAATAGTATTCCATTGGGTATATAAACCACATTTTTTTTTAAAGTTTTTCCTTTTACTTCAGGTTTAAGGGTACACATGCAGGTTTGCTATACAGGTAAATTGCATTATCTGTTTATTCTTCTAACAATATCTTTAGCATAGCAGAAGATTTAAATTTTAATGAAGGCAGCTTAATAATTTTATCTTTCCTGAATTATGCTTTTGGTGCTTTATCTAAGAAGTCATCACCAAACCCAAGGTTACCTAGATTTTTTCCTATGTTATCTTTTATGCTTTCATACTTTTACATTTTACATTTAGCTCTATTATCCATTTTGAGTTAATTTTTTGTGAATAATGTAAGGTCTGTGTCTAGACACACAGATTGTTTTTTGCATATGGATATCCAGTTGTTTCAGTATCATTTATTGAAAAGACCATACTTTCCCCATTGTTGGCTTGTTCCTTTGTTAAAGATTAGTTGACATTATTTATGTGGGTCTGTTCGTTTGCTCTGTATTCTGTTTAATTGACCATTTGTCTAGTTTGCTAATACCACAATGCCTTGATTACTGTAGCTTTGTAGTAAGTTCTGAATTTGAGTATTCATTTCTTTTTAAATAATTAAAGACTATACATGTAAGAGAAAAATCTCTTGTAAAATTAAAAACAATGTAAATTACTTTGAACTTTATTTTGATCACCATTCTGACCAACACTTAACACTGAACTTTTTCTCCACCCTCAGAAAAAACCCATATTAAATCAGTGCGTATTCTCCTAAGTCTTTTTCTGTGTCTTTATATACAAGTCAGTGAACCAGTAGATATTTATAGCATTTATGTTTAAGTGCGTGGTCTGTGTACATAAAGGATATATCATATTGTAATATCTATCTGCAGCTTACTTTTTTCCCATCCACAGCATGACTTAGAGACCTACCCATATTTGAACAAACAGATATGTCATTCTTTTTAACTTCTTCATACTCTCATGGTATTAGTACACCAATCATACTTTAATGATTCCCCTGCTGATGAACACAAAAGTTATTTTATTTTTTCTCTCTCAAAAAAAAAAAAATGCTGCAGTGAATACACTTGTAAATGCCTTCTTATTTATGTCTGGGTGCTTCTCTGGGGTAAAATACTAAGAAATACTTTTAGGGTACTGGGCAGGTAATAGTTAATTATAAACACATAATGCACTCGCTATCCTCCATTCTGGAGTGTTGAGTCTGGGAACTAGCAAACTGCACTCCATAGCCTTCCTTGCCAAATGCCTTATCCTATTAGATTAGATTTTGCCAATAGGAGGCGCAGGTAGGAGATTAGAAATCAGAATATATATATAATATATATATATATATATATAT
>NW_016107337.1:60070-87358 GCF_001604975.1 Cebus imitator
TGCATCATGGCTGATTCAGTGGGTTTCAAAACCAGCTATATAATCTGCAGGGCCCAGTCCAAAGTGAAAATGTGAGCACCTATTTCAATACTAAGAATTTCAAGATGATGACATTAGAGCATTAAGGCCCTTTGAAGAATAAGTCACATGCTCACAAAAATGGTTCTGGTGATTCTCCCTGTATACCTGTGACTTTGCTAGCAGCATATGAGAGCAAAGCTTTTCCCACATTTTCACCAAGACTTGAAGTTATCAAACTTTTACAGTAGCTCATATTTTATGGATGACATTTGTATCTTGCTTAATTTGTATTTCATGTATTTTTGGACATTTTAATTGTCTTTTTGATGATTTTCTATTCATAGCAATTGCCTGCTTTCTATTGAGTTCTTTGTAGCAATTATTTACATTTTAGATATCAATTTTCTTTTGTGATTAATGTATGTTGCAGAATTTCTACAACTACTTCTCCCATTCTGTTGGCAAGAACACTCACTTTCTTATAGCCAAATCTAGCTGACAGGAGGCTACAAAGAGTGATCTTGAGTTTTTTATTTTAATAATTATGAGATTTGAACTAATACATGAATTCAGTAAATTTATAGATAAAACATCAATAAAAATAGTCATAGTTTTATACACATATAGCAACACAAATGAAAAAGAAATCAAGAAAGCAATCCCATTTATGATAGTATCAAAAATACCCAACTTACTAATAAATTAAACCAAGGAGGTGAAAGATATGTACACTGAGAATTATAAAACATTGATTAAATTTCAGATGACACAAATAAATAGAAAGATATCCATTGCCCCAAAGATATCCCTGGATTGAAAAAATTAATATTGTTAGAATGTTTATAATAGCCAAAGCAATATACAGATTAAATGCAATCTCTAATGAAGTACTATTGGTACTCTGTGAAGAATGTCATTGGTACTTCATTAAAGATTGGGGGTATCAAATGGACCCCCAAACATGTGCAATTATATACCAATTTAAAAATACATAAAAATAATTTTTAAAAAATAATTAAAACTAGAAATAGAATGCCTCCAACATTGTTTTTCTTTCTCAGAATTGTTTTTGCTATTTGGGGTCTTTTATGCTTCCTTATGAATTTCAGAATGGGAGAAGAATAAGATTGTACCTTTATACCATACATAGACATAAACTCAATAGGACCCTATATTTGGGAAAAATATTTGTAAACCAAAATATATCTGATAAGCAATTAATATTTAAAATATATAAAGAACTCATACAACTCAGTAAGAAAACCAAACAACCCAATTAATAAATGGGCAAAAGATGTGAATAAATATTTCTCCAAAAAAGATATAGAAATGACATGGAAATAGTAGAAATTATTTGCAAAACACATATTTGATAAAGAGCTGGCATGCAAAATCTACAAAGAACTCTTAAAACTCAACAGTAAGAAAACAACAACCAAAAAAACAATTTAAAAGCAGACAAAGTCTGAACAGATCCTCATCCAAAAAGACATACAGATGGAAATTAGCATATGAAAAGATGATAAACATCAATGTCAGTAGGGAATTACAAACTAGAGCAACAAGATATCACTACACATTTATTAGGATGCCTAATATTCAAAATGCTGATGACACAAATGATGACAAGGCTATGGAGCAAAAGAAACTCATTTTAAGTGGAAATACAAAGTGATACAGCTATGTTGGAACCATTTTCTAGTTTCTTATAAAGCTAAGCATAGGCTTATCATATGATTCAGCAAACATGCTCCTTGGTATTTTGCCCAAAATCTAGGTTCACACAAAAACCTGCATGTTCATCACAGCTTTATTTATAATTGCTGACACTTTAGAAGCAACCAAGATGTGCTTCGATAAGTGAATGTATAAAAATACCATGATATATCCATACAATAAATGTTATTCAGCAATAAAAGGAATTAGCTATCAAGCGAAATACACACACACACACCCACATGGTGGGGAGGTGGGGGAGAGTGAGAAGTTAAATACATATTGCTTAGTGAAGAAAGCTGCTGTGATTTAAATGTGTCCCCCAAAATTCATGCTTTGGAAATGTAATCCCCAGTGCAACAGGGATATAAGGTGGGACTTAATAAAGTTGATTGAGTCATGAGGGCATGACACATAAATTAATGTTATTATCACATTAGCAGGTTAATTATGAGAGTGGTTGATATGAAGCAAGTCTAGTCCTTGGTGTCTTTATCTTTCAAAAGCTTGCTTTCACCTTCCACCTTTATACCGTAAGATGACACTTGCCAGATGCCAGTAACATGCCCTTTGACATTCCAGCCTCCAGAAGTGTGAGAGATAAATTTATTTTCTTTATAAATAATCCAATCCCTGATATTCTTTTATAGCAACAGAAAACAGACTAAGACAAAAGCCAATATGAAAATAATATATACAGTATTATTCCAATGATGTGACATTCTAAAAAAGTCAAAATTATAGAGACAGAAAAAAATCTTTGGTTGTCAGCGGTTGGGGGTAGGAAGAAGGGAGAGAGAAGAGGTGGAGCAGAAGATTTTCAGAGCAGTAAAGTTATTCTGTAATGTTGAACATTACAGAACATTCAACATTCCGTAATTACAGGTAATTATATGTAATGATTGACCCACATCATTACATGTAATGATTGACCCACGTCATTATATACTCATCAAAAGCCCTACAATGTACAACACAAACAGTAATCCCTAACGTAAATGGGCTTTAGTTAATAGTAGTGTATCAACATTGGCTAAAAATTACAACAAATATACCATGCTTCTGCAAGATACTGATAATATGGGAAACTAGGAGGGAGGGGAAAAGGTATACATGGAAACTATACTTTCCACTCAATGTTTTGTAAAGCTAAAATTATTCAAAAATTATTAAAATATATGAATAAAATAGATTTAACTTGTTGTAGCACATAATGTGGAATTAATATGAGAAGAGATTTAAGAATGTAATTCCACTTGTAAGTTTGATAGTCCTGGATTCAGGTAATAAAAACTGGAGAGGAGTAGCAGATTAAAAAAAGAGTGATAAACAGTACAGATACAATGGAACAGTAAAATCTAATTATAATACATGGAGAAATAATGAGAAAAGGTAACAAAACATGCCTGCAATATTTTTATGTTTTAATTACTGGGTAAATGCAGACATTCTACAAATATTGTTGGAATGTCTACTATGTATCATGCACTGAAATAAGCAATAAAAATTCTCAAGTACACTAAACCAACAGGGTTGCTTTTTTTCTAGGAATTTGCAGTGTAACTGTAGTGCTATGGATAGAAAATAGAGAAGGAAAGCAAGTTGTCAGGAAAGAATTAATTCGTTTATGAAATCAAGATCTAGAGAAATCTGAAGGTTAATAAAATCTTAGAGATTATCTATAGCAACTGCTCTAATTTGAGAAAGTTTAAGATAATACCATCTAGACCACTGTTCCTTAAGAGGAATGCAGGATGGGAGAAGGAGGACTATTGACATTTTGGTTGGGACAATGTGCAGGATTGTACTGCACATTACTAAAGGTTTAAAATCCCTACTTCCTTCTAGTCATGGTAATAATTATAAATGTGTGTACACTTCAAATGCTCCTGGAGAAGGTACTGCCCCAGGTAGAGAACCCTACCTAGACAATTGGCTACATGAGTATATGTGTTAGGTAAAATATTATTAATAGGCATCCCATGAATTATAAGCCTCCAATTTGTTAACAACCTACTGAATAAAATTAAGATTTATCTCTGCCCACATTTTCTGCCATCCCAAAAGACAAGGCTGTTCTGGACTGACACTGCCAGTGGTCATCACAGGAAACTTCAAAATAAAAAACACCTTCATTCCAGACAAAGCAATATTTACTGGTTCAAAGCTCAGATCATTTATTTTATATGCACAAAACCCATATTTTTAAAGCTCTCCTCCCTCTTCTTTCTCTTCCAAACTTTATATCTATAAAAATAAAATCCCTTTATTTCTTCATTTGTTTATTTTTAAGACTAAAATATATGTCTAATTACGTCTGAAAAGCCAACAGAATTATCAAAACATTTTCATTAAGAAAAAGAAAGGTTCTCACCAAAATCCTGTGAGTGGAAAAAAAAAAAAAGAAAAGAAAAGAAAAAAGGAAGTAAGATATTTTGAAACAGAAAACCAATAATGAATATACTCTAAAGGCCTTATGGTTTTCCAGGAACCTCCTTAAAATCATCGTAATTGTCTCTATCAGACTCTTGATACTTTTCTAATTAAATGTACTTTAGCTTAACCTGAAACAATGAGAACAAAACAATTACTCAATTTTTAATTTTTCCATTAATTACTATAAATTTTAAAATGTTATTTGCATCTTTATTATAAACATAACATTCCAGATATATTTTGAGCAAACTGGGGAAAATTGGGTAGACTATGACCCAATTGTCAGTTAGCTTTTTTGTTCTAAAGAACAATGATTAACAATCATATTTAGGTTAAAGAGTTTCCACTAGATGATTGAGTTAACTTCCTGTTCTACTATTCTCTGATTCTATAATATTGTGTCTTCAGAAAATTCTGTATGTTTGACGTTAATTTATAAATGGACTTTGGGCTAACAGCTGTTCATGGGTTATAGTTTTTATAAGTATTCAATCTTTTTTTAAATAATAAAAACTATCAAAGGAAGCAATGTACCTCAACACAATAAAGGCCATAAATGATAAGCCTACAGTTAACACTATACTCAAAGGTGAAAAGTTGAAAATTTTTTCTCTAAGATCAAGAACAAGACAAGTATGCCCACTTTCACTACTTCTTCTCAACATAGTACTGAAAGTGCTATGCCAGAGCAATTAAGCAAAAGAAAGAAGAAAGAAATACAGCCCAATAGGGAAGGAAGGGAAATTGTCTCTATTTGCAAACAATATGGGTCTTTTGTGTGTATGTAGAAAAGCCTAGAGACTCCACCAAAAGCTATTAGAATAAATAAATTCAGTAAAGTTGCAGGATACACAAAATTAACATACAAAAATTAGTCAGGCTTCTATACACAAACCACCCAAAAAAATCCTAGAAAAATAATTATATTTACTCTAGCAACAACAAAATAGACTAAACTATTTAGGTTTGAATTTAATAAAAAGTTTAAAGATCTGTATACTGAAACACTGATTAAAGAAACTGAAAACACAAATAGAAAGATATTCATGTTCATTGATTAGAAGAATTAATATTGTTAAAAATGTCCATACTACCGAAAGTGATGTACAGGTTTAATGCAAACTGTATCACAATTCCAATGTCACCTTCACAAAAATAGAAAAAAAATTCTAAAATTTGTATGGAACCACTAAAGACTCCAAACATCCAAAAGACTCTCAAGTAAAAAGAGCAAAGCCAAAGGCATCTCACTCCCTGAATTCAAAATATAAAGTTGGTATAATCAAAAGAGTATGGTGCTGGCATAAAAAGGGACATATCAACCAATGGAACAGGATAGAAAACCCAGAAATAAACACACAGTTATAATAAATTGATTTTGACAAAATTGCCAAGAACACACAATGGGAGAAGGATAGTCTCTCTAAAGAGTGGTGCTTTAAAAAACTGGATATACACATGCGGAAGAATGATATTAGACCCTTACCTCTCACCATATACAAAAATAAACTCAAAGTGGATTAAACACAAAAGATCTAAAACTTAAAGATAAAACTACTAGGATAAAATATAGAAGAAAAGCTCCATGACATTGGTCTAAGCAATGATTGCTTGAGTATGACCTGAAAGCAGAGGCAGCAAAAGCAAAAATGATCAAATGAGATTACATCAAACTAAAAGTTTCTGCAGAACCAAGGAAACAATCAACAAAGTGAAGAAACAACCTACAGAATGAGAGAAAATATTTGCAAACTCAAGGACCTAGAAATAGAAATTCCATCTGATGCAGCAATCCCATTACTGGGTACATATCCAAAGGATTATAAATCATTCTATTATAAAGACATATGCACATGTATGTTCATTGCAGCACTGTTTACAATAGCAAAGACTTGGAACCAACCCAAATGCCATCAATGATAGAATGGACAGGGAAAACATGGCACATATACGCCATGGAATACTATGCAGCCATAAAAAATGATGAGTTCGTGTCCTGTGTAGGGACATGGAAGAAACTGCAAACCATCATTCTCACAAACTGACACAAGAACAGAAAATCAAACACCGCATGTTCTCACTCATAGGTGGGTGTTGAACAATGAGAACACATGGACACAAGGAGGGGAGCATCACACACTGAGGTCTGTGGGGGTGGACTAGGGGAGGAACAGTGGGGGGTAGGTAGTTAGGGAGGGATAACACGGGGAGTAGTGCCAGATATAGGTGATGGGGATGGAGGCAACAAACCACATTGCCATGTAGGTACCTATGCAACAATCCTGCATGTTCTTCACATGTACCCCAGAACCTAAAGTTCAATAATGTGTGTGTGTGTGTGTGTGTGTGTGTGTGTGTGTGTGTGTGTGTGTAAGAAGAAAGAACTATCAAGGGATGTGAATTTTCAAGCTTTTATTAATTTGTTGTAATTCTGTTCTTATTCCAAATATTCATCTTCACATCTAATTTTGTATTTGTAAGTATATATTATATTTCTAACAGAATGATTCAAGACCTGTATACACATACCCTAAAACCTGTTCCCCAGGGCCCTGTTGTGTACCAGTGCTCCAAAAGAACACATCCAAGAATTTCAGGATTTGCATTTCTAACAGAAGACAAGTAAACATAAGACTTACTAAAGAAGGAGTCAGGCAATACAGCCAGGCTAGACCTGAATTAGATAACTGTCTCACAAGAGGACACTGCCCAAGTGGAATGATTCCAACCACGAAGAAGAAAGCTGATCACATTTATTTAGAGGGGATACTTAGACAGAACTAGAACTAGATGATTCAGTCTCTCTTATTATGATCCTCCAGAAGAAAAGAAAAATCTAGAAATATTTTGAAAAAAGAAATGAGTCTAGGCTAGAAAGCAAAAGGAAAATGAAAGAAAAAATGACATTTAGTTCCAACAGCCTTGACCAGCTTCTCATGCATTAGAAAAGGGAATAACACATAAGATACATTCAAAATTTGGATGTTAAAAATTTTTTAAAACACTTAAAATGTTGAATGAGCTTTTCTGAATAACGGCAATAATAAAAAATAACTAACACTTCTGGAACTCTTACTACGTGCCAGAAATTTTTACCTATATTAGGCTCATTTAATCATCCTGGTAACCCTTTAAGGTAAGTACTATTGTTATCTTCATTTTACAAATGAAAAAACCAAGGCAAAGAGAAATGTAGTAAGCAGTCTAAAGTCACACCGAGGGTAAGTGGCAGAGGCAGGATTCACATCAGGCAATAGCTCTCTAGAGTGTGGATTTTATACTTTACTCCACGTTGAAAGGCATTGCGAGAAAGGAGGCAGCAATGCATAAGGGAAAATGATCCCTCTTAATTGAAATCCAAGCAATATGAAAGTTGCATGTCATCTTCTCTCTCTCTGAGAAAGAAGAAATTAGAAGATAGACACCAATATAAAAATAATTTGAAATGGATTACAAAGTCGCAAGGATGGGACGAGTCACAAGGATGCGACTTGGAGATGTTTTAAAGTAGAGAGAGAAAACTCTGTAAACCTAAGGTATTTCTCAACAGTCCCATGAAGGATGAGTGAAGGAAGGTAAGAGGATGGATGGACACTGATAGATATAGAAAGAAATAACCAGTTTTATAATTCCAAAAATTCAACCTGGAGAAAGGAGTTGTCAAAGGAAATTGATCTTTTAAAATTAAATCTTCAAGTAGTATACATCTTAGGAATCCTGAGCTTTTAGCAGTGATATTTCCTCATTCTCTGGCTCCAGTATATTTCAACGAGGCATTACCTAGTCACTGCTCGGGTAGTTATTTCACTCAGTATGTTTGTTTTCAACCACTTAAGGCTTTTTCCCCTTATGACTGCTTTTTAAGTACTAGAAAGGGCCAGTTAGGGATGAGTTATGTTTGTTTCACACTAAATTGTTTCCTTAAGATGTGACACATATATTCTGACCCTTCAATCTGAAGAAATAACCTCCAGGTTTTCAACTGTTTTTATCTGTGTGATAAATCAGGTACCTATGAGAGTCGCCAATGGTTTATCCCTAAAACAAAAATACTCGTATTCATTTGAACGACAGAAAAAGAAATGCATGAATAGCTTACCTGTGTTGTCCTCTAATGTGGCATAATGCATTCAACTGACCATAATTAATGTGCTTAGACTTTTTCAAGTCTGAAAAAAAAATCAATTAAAAATATGAGTAATTTTCCTTAATCTTATTAAGCAAGTGTATAAATAGAGTTTAATTGCAAACATTCATCATCATAAAAGAATTCAGTGACTATGGAAGTGAGGTATTAGCAGTCTTTGTTTGATACACAAGTAGAATTGAATAGGGTAATTAAAATGAGGAAAGAATGTAATGTTTTTTATTGATGTCAAATCTGGTCTCAAATTTTTTTATTTCCAGTAAATGCTGAAGTTTGTATGTGTCATATAATGTTACTTCTCTTAAAGCAAGCCTTGCAGAATCCCTATCCAATACTGTTAGAAGGTGAACTGGTTCTAGAATGCCAGACATGACAATTCAAGTAAGAGTTTTCTTCATTTGTCTCTCACTTTCACTCTTGCCATTTGATTCAATCCTACCTATGCCAGACTATTCTATCCTATGCAGGTCCCCATCTTTGGTTCCTCCTCTGTAAGCACCTTCCAGTGTCTGTATTCAGTTTCCAATTCTTTCTAAAGGTCAAATGTAAGCAAATCATAAGAGTCTTTAAGAGCAGAAAGACAGTAATCATAGCCGAGCAGCAAATTAATTGTCCTTCTCCTTCAGTGCCAGAATGAACTGACATCCTTCAAACTGGATGAAAAGGAAGACAGAGTATTGAGTATTATAGCATCTTCACAATGATGGGCATTCACATGATAGGCCTTCAAGTTACAGCAGAAGAATTAGTACTATTAGAACTGTTGCAAAAAAAAGAAAAGTAATAACAAATACTCACTTAGGCATGTTATATTTTTCTTTAGTGAAAAGTTATTGGGAAAAATCAGTAGCTTAATGCTTTTCTCACACTTTAAAAAATGCAGTCACTGACCATTTTCTAATTATGAAGAATTGGAATTTGACATCCAAATTCATCTTAGTTTTCTGAATCGTAAAATTTGACTTTGTATAAAAATGTTGTGATCCTTTCGATTAATCATCAATAACAGATTAGCTATTAACCACCAATACAAATACTGTTTTTCTAAATAAGAAATTGAAATAAGGGAAATTTAAGCAGACAACTGATTGTTATCCATATAAATCACATGATTTAATAAACTTGAAAGTACTGATTATACAATTTAGGTATTTTCTTACCCACATTACTCAGGTAAGTCTTAAACAAAAAAATTACCAAATTATATGTTAGCATCATATGGAATAATTTATTTTAAATGAATCAAGCTATCAGCTTATATATATCTAAACTACTTTCAGGAATACTAATATTTCTGATATATAAAATCTTAATTGTAGATTTTTATATAGATTAGGAAGGAACTTATATAAAGTATTCATTTAGCTTATTTTTCTAATGGTGTTCAAGAATAGTGTCAGTAATAGCTCTTATGAATTACATGGACAGGAAAGGGAGACGGTACCACAGAGACTTGGAAAAAGGTCAAGGTCTGAGAAATTCTGACCAAAAAAGGGAAGCTTTAAAAAAATATTCTTTGTTCTTCATTTAAAACAAGTTACAGAAAAAAATAAGAATTACAGAACAGAGAAAATAAGACTGAGAATTGCTAGCAAAGAATAGAAAAACTAAACGACTACTTTGCTTTTTATCTAACATTCACATTGCCTGAGAAAAGGTACAGCAGTCAAGGCTTCATAGTAGGCTTGGAACAGCCAAGTAAACTCAAAAATAGAATGGGCTGTATAGCATTCACAGCCTAGTAGAACACTTAAATTCATCAAAACATTTCTTTGCTTATCCTCAGTTCTGAGAGGTATTTGTTGCAAGGCTCTTTCTGTGGAGGGTGTTGAACAACATAATGGATCTTGCCTTTGAAAGCAGTTTCATTATAAAGAGAAAAAGCTAAAGGTTTCACCACGAAATTGTAACTTTGTAAAGACCAGATGTTGAGCTCGTGATCAAATTTAATACAGGGATAAAGTTTAAAGAGGTTCAAAGAGTACAAAGTTTACATTTGTTTTCCGGTCTTGTTTTTCCCTGATGAATTTGCCTTAGCCTGACTTTTGACAGAAGCAAAGAAGACTTAACCCTATGATGGTGTTAAAATCAAGGGTTTAGACTAGAGTATGTTTGAAAGAGGGCTAGAAAAGGGTTAGAAAAGTAATCTTTGGCTAAAAGCCCACTGTGCAATAAAAAAAAAATGTCTTTATTGATATAAGGCACACTGTATATTCTTGGAGTAGAAAAACTAAATTCCAATGTTTAATCTGAATGGTATATTGTATATCATTTATATGTGTTAATGATTGTTCAGGGTAGATATATCTTCATATATGTGCATACGGTAAATTAAGTATGCTTGTGATGGAAGTTAGAAATGGTTTTTGTGTTAAGTGTAACTAAACTATTTTTCCCCAACAAGCTTTCCTGTAAGAGGTATATAAATATCCTTTGCAAAAAGCTAAGAGGAAACAATACAATAAGTGAAGCCTTAGAAATTCTGTAAATACATAGCCACAATTTATTCAGAGACCAGGCTTATCTGAGTGGTTAGAAGGCAAGAAAGAAATGGACAGCATAGCCATAGAAAAAAATATCACAACGATCCTGTGGAAATGCCAGCACACAGTTAGCTGGAAAACACAGGGTAAAATGGCTTAAAGGTGTTAGAGTACATGCGCTAATAATTAATCCAATGATAAATGGAACCTTGCTTAATATGATTTTTAGAGCACAAAAGAAGCAGCAGCAATAGCAACAGAAAAATTGGCAACAAACTTTTTGTAGTAAGAATAGCAACCCTCATACAGTAATAAGTAGAAAGTGAATTCTAGCATAGGACTGGAGTACTGGACAAGAAGCTTGATGAGAGAAAATTTTTAAAAAAAGGATCCTTCAGAGACAATAAGCATGAGTAATTCTTCCTTTATACTTGGATTAGTGATTTAGTTACAGGGCGGGGTATGTTTTAAAGTAAGTCTAAACCCATCTAGTGAGGTCACTAAACATACCTATGTTAATGGTTAGTAGTGTATCTATTCATTTTTCAACTAGCTTTTTGTTTTCTAAAATCTCAAAGTTAATTTTTCTTTAAGTAATATTAGATAAGCATAAGGCACCTGAAAAGGGTGAATAAACCTTCAGAGGCAAAATAATAACACCCAATCAAGTTCTATTAATAGTGGCACACTGACAGGGACAATTCCCGAGTGGACCTAGATTGTTCCTGCTCATTGACTGGGTGGGTTAAGATGTTAAAATGGCATATTTTCAAATAACCTATGCACATTTTCCCATATACTTTACATCTTCTCTAGATTACTTTTAATACCTAATATAAATCCTATTTAAATAGTGCTATACTGTATTGTTTCATATTTTTTATTATTTTTATTATAGTATTATTACTTTTTATTTTTTTAAATATGGTCGATCCAAAGTTGGTTGAGTCTGCATGGGAAAACCTCACATACAAGCGAATGACTGTGTATCTCCTCTAATCCCAGTGACAATCAGGATTGCTATCAATCAGAAGTCACCATGTAGGGCCATGTGATATGCACATTGTGAAGCGGTACTATTCACATGCTGGCAACATGTCGATATTTTATTTCAGGCTCTCTTTGAATCTCATCTGTAATACTGCAATAATCTCCTAAGTAATGTCCCTGACTTCAGCTTCGTCCTCCTCAACACATCTTCCAGGCTACTTTCACAGTACTTTCTAAAACTCCAGTGTGACTGTAAAACTTTCGTACTTTAAATCCCTGTGTAGGTAATACATACTTCTTATAATTATATCTAAATTAACTTCTGTGACCTCATTGAACACTACCCTTTAAGTTCCTCCCCGATTCTCTCCATAATTCAACAACATGTATTCTGGGTGCTCCATGAACATATCTTGTCCTTTTGATATTATATTCTCTTTGCTTCAATACTCAACTTAAAAACTCATCCATACTTTTAGATCCACCTCAGAAGTTAACCAGTGACACTTTTGAAACCCATCTTCCACAGAAAAAAATAAGTGTATTCTCCATTGTGCTCTTATAGCACCACAAAAATAGTTGCACCAAAGCAAACAATATCTTCTTTATGACTTTTTAATTTATATTTCTTCAGATTTATGATGATCCCCCTGAGGACAGCATCCATTTTCTATTTATCTTGAACCAAAACACTAGAACTTATCATAGTAATTGGATTTAAATACTATTTATTAAGTTGTAATTTATAAATAATATGACTAATTTGTCAGATCGGTGTCAGTTATATGAAATAAAAATCAAATCAAGGAAAAAATAACAAAGGCAGATAACTGGAACTAAATATGTTATTAAAGGAATATTTTCAACACTCTAGAAATATCCTGCTTCTTGCAGAAAATCATACTTTAATCATTTTTTCTCCCATCTACATGAGATTGAACATCAAGGTCATTTTTTTGCCATTAAAAATATATTCATCATGACAAACAGCCCACTAAATAACATAAAGAGTAAAAAATAAAACAAAAGTTGGGGGAAGGAACCCAATCTTCAGTAACACTGAGGATTAACCATATTTTCTAACTATGAATTCTGAAGAATATCAACCAAATAGTGAGACACCAGTAAACTGTAAAAGAATTACAAGAGAAAATGCATACTTCTCTTGTTTGAGGAAATAGGAAGAGTTCTCCAGGGGAAGATGATACAGGTCTGAAGGATGCATCCATTAAACCTTACTTGAAATGGGAAGATCTTCAAACATGGATGGACTAAGGGGATATCCTTGAACCAATGACATTCATGAAAGGCAAGATTAAACAAGGGTCCCACATAACACTCATTTCTTTTTTCAGAATCAAGTTGTTATGATAATACAGAGGAGAATGTTATGTGACAATCAACATAGAAGCAGCTGATCTCAGTCACTGAAAAGAAATAGATTGTGGCCAAAGAACTACACAGAACCTGTGGAATATAAATGATGGCAGCATGAATTAGGGGCATATTGTTTAAGGAAAAGAACAAAAGAGAGTTGATGAAAAGTGTTCAACATTAACATACAAAAAAATTCAATCTGTCTGCTGAACCAGTGTACTCTCCACCACCATTTATTTTTTAACAAGTAATCTACCTTTAAAAACTAACCACTATTTAATAATCCTGGAACCTAAGCACAATATGCTCCAAGGGAAAAGGTAAAATGATTAACTTATCAATAAAAATCAAATAGTATACACCAGAATAATTATTATGACAGGAAATAAGCAAAAAATCTATGTTTCTCCATCACACACATACATATACACACATAACTTTGGTGAAAGAAAAACAAAATTACAAGGCATTAACTATAAATAAGAAAACAGAAATTATAAGCAGGCAACATTCAGGAAATAAAAGATAAAATAAAATTATGACAGAGATAAAATCCATGTTGGAAACCACAAAAATGACAAAGATTTTTAAAAATATAGTCATAGACACAAAACTAATACACTCAGATAGGAATAATATAAAGAAAATAATAAATGAAAATAGGGAACAGATACTATATGTAAAAATGGTTTCTGAATAAGAAAACAGAAATAAGAGTAGACAAAGAAATGCTCAAAGATATAATGCAAGAATACTTTTCTTATATTAACATTTGAATCTGGGGAATTAAATATAATATCATGACCCAGAAAGGCAAAGAGAAATCATGATACATGATTTACAAAAAGAATAGATGTTCTAGATGTTATTTGATTAGCAATTAATTGTTTCCCTATTTCAAAGATAAAGAAATAATTACTTTAGCAGCAAACCAAAAGAGGAAGCCTCCTACAAGTGAAAAACTTTGGCCACAGACTTCTCTACAGTGGTGTCCTGGCAAAGAGTAAGGCAACCTCAGGGAAGAAAAAAAATATGACTCATGAATTTTATTCGCCAACTAATAAGCATGAGACCTCAGAGATATTATTTGGATATCAATTTTAGCCTAGTAAGCACTGGGTGAAGAAATCACATACCCATACACCTAAGGCGTAAATAGTATGCAAACTATACTAATAAAGTAGGCAAATTTTGTAAACATTAACATAAATTATTAATAGATTATAATGAAGAGAGTATAATAATCAGTAACAAATGTGAAGTTTCAGCAGAAAAGAGAAAATATATATCTGTACATATTCTTTTACAAAGTAGATAATAAAGAAATATTAAAAATAAAGGTTTAATAATATTTAAAGACATAAATATAACTGACCAAAGACTTAAACATATTTCTTGTAATAAAATCAACATGTGAAGAGGGAAATTTTTCTCATTTCATACTGGGTTATGATATGCATTGTCTAAAGTTTTGATTTGATTTAGGCATAGATTGATTTAGGTATAGATTTGATTTAGGTATAGAATCAAACTATTAAACATTTTTGTTCCAAATTGTACAGCATCAAAATTCATAAAGCAAAAATTGCAGGTACAAATGGAGGCAAAATAAACCACACAATAACTTCCCTTTGTCATCAAACAAAAATCAAATAGAAAATGAATCATTAAGGATATAGGAGATTTTACATATATTAATCATGTGGGAAATTTTATTCTTAAATTAAGAGGGTATTAAAACTATAAAGTAAAAATAGTGAATATTTCATAAGCCTATGGAATATAAAGTATTTCTCTGAAGAAAAAAATAGTTGATATTACAAGAAAAAAACGGAATAAAATAAAAAATTAGCATTTAACTCAAGTAGTGCAAGAAAATTAAAATACAAAAGAAAAATGGAAAGGAAAAGCAAAGAAAAGCAATTAATAAATTTATGAAACAGAAAAAATAAAATAAAGTAAAAATCAAGAGCTGGTTCCCTTGAAAGAAAAAAGTAAATCACAGGCATATCTAAACAAAAAGTATGGCATAAGTGCTCAATGTAAGAAATAAAATTGGGAACTAACAATATATATCATTATAAAAGAAATCAGAAAAGTGTTTACACAAACATGTAAGGTCAAAAGAATTGAAACTAAACAAAAATGATTTTTAAGGAAAATATGTATTATTTGTATTTGACATTAGAAGAAAGAGAAAAGGCTAAGTAAATTAATTGCCTTGAAAAGATGGGAGAAAAATCTAAAAGCAGTTTTCCTTCACCACAAATGTGTGTGCACACACACACACACCTATACACACAGTTATCAAACAAGGCATTATCACAATGGATTTCATCAAATCTTCATGGAAGTGACAATACTTATGCTTGATAAATAATTCAGAACATAGGAAAGTTTTCCAATATATTTGATGAAGCAAGCAAAAGAATTAGATGCAAATATGACAAGACATGAAAAAGAAAACCAGAGATGAATCTCACTTACAAATATAGATGAGTATTTTCAAAAAAATATATAAGGATATAGTGCCCAGCAACACTTTAACAGAGTAAAGATCATATAACAAAGAAAGATTTATCCAAGTAATCAAAGTTAATTAGAGAATATAGCAATGTAATTTTCCACAATAAGTCAAAAATTTTAAAATTATAATCTCCCTAAATACAGAAAAAGTATTCAATAATCTTCAACATAGTTCTTAGCATCTTACATTGAAAATGTTTATTTTTTTAAGCTAGTAAATAGATCAAACCAAAAGACAGAAGCTTGTTGAAACACCAGAAGCAATATTATTAAATTCAGGAACACGATAAAGATACATATTAGTGCTATGAATTCTGAATGCACCACAGGACACAATTTAATAAAAGAAATGTACAAGATATAAAAATTAGAGAAAGCGATGCAACTCAGTTTTTGCTATTATTATAATTATACAGATAGACCAGAAACCCATTAGTTAACTCACTGAAGTGGTTAATTTCAGAAGTAACTAATTCAACAGCTTCCTCTTTTCCTTGAACAGTGAGTCCTAAAGCCATTGGCACAGCAGCAGATGGTAGACATCTATGCCCAGAGCAGGTGGGGTGAAAGGTAAGGTATCACAGCATCCAAGACCAGAGTGTGGAGGGCATCCACGTTTTGGGATGGGCATGTGCAGTTTCAGAAACCAGACAGGTAAGGAGGGCAGTTGTGAGGTATGAGGTAGAGGGCGTGTCCCAGAGCTAAATGTCAGAATGGAGATAGACAGGATGGCAGTGAATATGGAAGATAGATTATAAACAAGAAAACTGCTCAAAAAGCCAGAACCTAAAGTACAATTTTTTTTAATGTTATTTTAAATTTAATAGGAGAAAGCTTTCTCACTTCAGAGATGGGAGCTAGAAATACAGAAAGGGAAAAGATCAGAATAAGCCTGTGGTGCTACATTAGGATTAAAGAAATCAGTGTACACTCACAGTTTTTAATATATATAAATTGATATATAAACAAATATAAATGTGAATTTGTATTTCCCATATCTGTCCACTGAGAGGGCCTGGGAACAATGACATCCTAAGATCAATAAACAGAGCACCTAGATCTTGAGTTCTAAATACAAATTTTCATTAAAATAAACCAGGGCTCTTAGAGAAAATGGCCGATTCCAGGGATCAGACAAAGAAAATATGAAAAGAGCCTGAAAAATCTCACTGTGTCAGACGCAAAGAAATGCTCAAACCAACCTGAAGTGACTCCCAGTGTCCAAACTAAATAATGTGATCAAAACATACAGTAGTAACTCATTAAAACAGTTTTATTAAAATAGAAAATGTAGAGTTTATATCTTTTTTATTTTTAAACCCAAATAAAAAATGGGTAATGTATTTATTTAATGTTAATTTAATATTTCATGAGAAATGGAATAGTTACACACCTTAAAATGCATCTTCACACAACATATTAATTTTAAAAGGTACATTTATAGCTGGGCAGCTCTCCATATATCACCTTAATTATTATTAAAGTGAATATCATCAAGAGTGGGACAAACTGAGCTCATATGGCCCCTGATAAGATGGAGTGAGAATATGAAATCACTCCTGTGATATTTCTGACAAAGATGTCTACCTCAAACCTGATCATGAGGAAATATCAAACAAATCAAATTGAAAGATATTCTACAAAATAACTGCTTTGTAGTCTCCCAGTATCAAGGTCATGAAAGTCAAAGAAAACTGAGAAACTATTCTAGACTGAAAGAAATTGAAGAGATAAGATAGCAAAATCCTTAAGAGTCAAAGCAATCTCAAGAAAAAAGGACAAACAAAGCTAAAAATATCACACTGATTTCAAAATATAAAGCTATTAAAACAGTATGGTCCAGGTGCAGAGGCTGATGCCTTGAGAGGCCAAGGCAGGCGGATCATGAAGTCAGGAGACTGACGCCACCCTGGCCAACATGGTGAAACCTTGTGTCTACTAAAAATACAAACATTAGCTGGGTGTGGTGGCACGTGCCTATAACCCCAGCTACTCAGGAGGCTGAGGCAGGAGAATCACTTGAACCAGGGAGTTGGAGGTTGCCATGAGCCAAGATCGTGACACTGTACTCTAGCCTGGCGACAGATGTGAGAGTGAGACTCTGTCTCAAACAAAAACAAAACAAAACAAAAAACAGTATGGTACTGGCATAAAACAGAACATTGACCAGAACAACATGAAATTTTGAATTGAATTGTTTTACTAGAATGGACATTATCAGAACAATCGGCCAAATTTGAATGAGGTCGAACTGTACTGTACTGTAATGGTATAGTAATTTACCAATATTAATTTTTCTGATCTCGATGGTTGTATTGTAATTACGTAACAATGTTTTTTTAAAATACACACTAAAATATGGAGATGATGGAATGTCAAATTGCTCTAGAAAAATAAGTTCCTTTAAACTGAACTTCCAACATCTGTAAGGTTTAATATTTTTCACATACTGACTTTTACAGTTAGAAAAATATATCATTCATAATAGAAGATAAAATACCCAGGAATAAATTTTATTTGGCTGCATAGAAGAAAACCTATAAAAATTCAAAGTAAGACGATTTATTTACGCATTTATTTTTTGGTAGAAAATGTCTCACTATGTTGCCAAGGCTAGTTGCAAACTCTTGGCCTCCAGGGACCCTCCCATCTTGACTTCCCAAAGTGCAGGGATTACAGGTCTGAGCCATTGCATCTGAGAAGTAGGAAGACTGAGTATTGTAAAGATACCAGTTATTGAGTAGGAACAATCAATATTATAAATGTGTCAATTCTCCACAAATCAATCCTTTTTTCCCCCCATTTATTTATTTTATTGCATTTTAGGTTTTGGGGTACATGTGAAGAACATGCAAAATTGTTGCATAGGTACACACGTGGCAGTGTGATTTGCTGCCTTCCTCCCCATCACCTACATCTGGCATTTCTCCCCTTGCTATCTCTCCCCAGCTCCCCCCCTCACTGTCCCTCCCCATTTCCCCCCAACTGACCCCAGTGTGTAGTGCTAACCTCCCTGTGTCCATGTGTTCTCATTGTTCAACACCCGCCTATGAGTGAGAACATGCAGTGTTTGATCTTCTGCTCTTCTGTCAGTTTGCTGAGAATGATGGTTTCCAGGTTCATCAATCCTTTTTTTTAAAAAAAACAGGGTCTTGTGCTATTGCCCAGGCTGGATTGTAATGGTGTGATCATAGCTCACTGAAACCTCAAATTCATGGGCTCAAGTGATTCTCCTGCCTCAGCTTTCCCAAAAGCACAGGCAACAAAAGCAAATGTAGATAAATAAGATTACATCAAACTACAAAGCTTCTGCACAGAAAAAAAAATAATTAACAGAGTGAAGAGACAACCCACAGAATGGGAGAACATATTTGCAAACCACATGTATGATGAGGGGATAATATCCAAAACACATAGGGAACTCAATTCAATAACAAGAAAACACATAGTCCAATTTGAAAAATGGGCAAAGGGCCTGAACAGAAATTTTTCAACGTAAGACCAATGAATAGCCAACAAAAAAAAATGTTTAATATCTCTAATCATCAGGGAAATACAAATTAAATCTAGAGTGAGATATCACCTCACATCTGTTAACATGGTGATTGTGAAAAAAAATGAAAGATAAGTGTTAGAAAGTGGAGGAAAGGGAACCCTGATATACTGTTGGTGAGAACGTAAATTAATAGTCATTTTGGAAAGCAGTATGAAAGTTCTTCAAAATACTAAAAATAGAATTATCATATGATCCAGGAGTCCCATTTCTGGCTCTATAGTGACTATACAAAAATTATATAAATATGATTATATAAAATGTGATTATAAGTAATAACTATTATATTAAAATAGTATAATCTTTCTTCATACTGGAAAAGCCTGGAGAGCCTTTGTGGAGATTAATGTAATTTAGGAAAACTCCAACAAACTGAAAGGATAAGAACAAACAGAAGAAGAGCAAAGGGAACTCCAAACACAGGAAACATGAGCTACGGCATGACAGTATGGTAAAGATTATGATGGTGTAATTACAGGAACATTTTTCCTGTCAGCATGAGAACTCTCCAGCTCTGATCCTTAAAGGGCAGATTAAGGTACAGTTAACAGTATTGCTAGGCAGCATTGCTGATAATAACAATGATCTTGGATTGATGGCTTGCATTTGGACTAGAAAGCACTATAGATGATGTGCAAATACCTGATGAGCGGTCACTGAAACTACCCTGAGTACTTCGGAATTTTTATAAAAGATGATGGTTTATGAGGGTTTTAGGCCAGGGCAATTCAGTACCTGCCCTATGTGACTCTCACTACCTTGAACCTGAGCTACTATGTGGGTGGCCAAAGAGGGCTGGCGGCGTGGGCTGCGCCTAGGCATCCGAAGACTTCTTCCACAGAAGGGGAAACCCTAACAGACAGTATCGTCATGGAAGGCTGTAACTTTATTCTACATATGTGTCAAGTGTGGCCATCTGAATGTTTAACTTAACCTTCATAATCTTCCTATACATCTAATAAGTTTTGGTAAATAGGCTTAAGGAATAACAATTAAAGTGTTTTAGCTGTAGTGGAGAGTTATATCAATGGAAGTATAGGATCGAGAACACAAGAGACAGATTTTAGCCCAATCATGAAAGATTTAAATGCTGGATTGTGGAAAATAGATTGTAATCTAAGTTTTGAAGGCGAGTAGGACTCTGACAACTTTTGAGTGGAGAGTTAAAGTGATCAAAAAAAGTTTAATAATCCTATCAGACAAGCAAATCTAGTTCACGATTTATATGCTTGAAGGAAGACCAAAGCTCACGTCCGCGAAAGATGCCGGAGAAGCAATCTAGTTGGCTGAAGGACTGGCAACCTGGAACTAAGAACAGGACTAATTTCTGAAACAGGCTGATAGAGCAGTAGCCTGACACTAAGGAGAGACCTAGCCTGACATCTAGTGGAAAGATGTGATTTGCAAGGCGTTGCAATTTACTGCATTTCCTGTTTCCTGCCTCAACTCCTGGGTACCATCAAGCTCACATTTAAGTTCCCATAGCTTAATTTCAAAAGTCCACTCAAATGGATTGACAAAAAGTACATCGAAATAGTTATAACGGTAGTAGGGAAAAAGACTAAATGTTTGCTTTACAATAAAACATACATTTTTTCTCTTTGGGATTAAAAAATAATTTTTATCCTAAAAGACTAAGGTGAGGAAAAAAAAAATTTCAATACTTCTGTATTTTACGATGGCAGTTTCCATTGGGACTATTACTGATTATATAAACATAGAAATGGACAAAAATATTCAGCCTTTTCCCTAACTTTTATTCCTTCTTAGAATTTACATTCTTATGTAAGTTCTCTCTTTTTTTTAAACTTGGTTTCTTTACACATTACACAATCCATCCTCCATTTCCCTGTTTATTTTCTTCACTGACAAGCCTCCCCTTTTCTTACCTGCACTCCTAGGATTTGAATGGTTTAAAACTTAAATGGTACAATATTCACTTTTTCAAATATGTATCTTTAGTCTTTGGCTACTAAAGAACTGAAAAACTCTCAAATTACAGAAAATGCCTTTGAAGTCTTAGGAATGATGACACAGTCTTTTCAGGTTTTCAGTAAATGTAAGCCACAAAATGAAAAAGCGAGAAAAAAAAACCAAAACACTTGCTTAAGAGTACTATCTTGTTTCTAAATTTCTTGATGTGTCTCCGGTCTTATCTTGAATGCTTTTTTTCCAATTCATATGTTGGAACAAATGAAAGGTACCTACAAATGTTTTGTGAACCTAAAACTCTTCCGGTATTGGAAAAGCACAGAAATGATTTTTTTTCAAGTCAACCAGTAGTCAAAATGTAAAGCATATTTTTAAAGCCATTCTTTCTCAGAAGAATAAGCCTAATTTGTGTGAAGAAAATAGAGCAGTAGCAAATTTACCCAAACAAAGGAAGCTAACTGGACCATAAACCAAATGGTGAAGGACAGCTTCTTGCCTTCCATTAGAAAATTTTTTTAAATAAGACATTTTTTCTTCTTTCTTTTTCTTCAGCAAATCAACTTATAATAATAATGGGTTATGTGTGTACTTAAACCAGAGGCTATTTCACTTAGCTGGTAAAACTGTACACTTGGCTAGCTGTAATGCTTTTAAAACAATTCTCATCCGGAATAAAAAGTGGCACAACTCTTTTGCTTTTGAGAACATTCATTCCTCCCCTAAGGTTAGCAAATTGAAAAATCCTGAGGTACAAGTCAAAGAGACCAGAGAGGAAGACTTGAAAGTTTCAAAGAAAAAAAACAAAAACGTAAGCAGTAAACTAGCTCAAGAAGTTTAACTGTTTGAAGTGTCTGCGTCTGAATTTCAGAGTCAACAAGACAGCAGTGGAGGACTGTTTCAAGATGCCTGAGATGTTGCCTCCCATACATCAATAGCATCTAAGTAGCCAAATGGGCAAAAATTCAGGGCAGGAGGTAATGGGCAACCCAAAATGCTGCTGGCTTTGTTGTTGTTGTGAGTAGAGAGAGTTCATTTACACAGCTGGCACTATGAGGAGCCTCTACCACTTAACTGTGTGAATCTTAGTATGAAACCGAAGCCTTATTATCCTTAAGTGTAAACTGGATCACGTATTAATTTTCTACTGCTGCTTTAAAAGATTACCACTCCACTGTCTTAGTAGCTTAAAACAAAAAAACGTATTATCTAATACTTCTGTAAATCAGATCTCTGAAGCTGATTTCACTGAGCTAAAATCACATCACCAGGACTGCATTGCTTCTGGAGGCGCTAGGGGAGAATCTATTTCTTTGCCTTTCCCTGCTTTTGGAGGCTGCCTGAATCCCTTGGCTGGTTTCCCCACTCCATGCTCAAAGCCAGCAATGACCAGTCAAGTCTTCCTCACATATCATTCTGACCGACTCTCCTGCCTCCTCTTTTACTTATAAGGGCTCTCACAATTGTGGCAGGCACACAGACAATCTAGAATATTCTCCCATCTCAAGATGAGCTGATCAGCTGCTTTAATTGCATCTGCAATCTTAATTCCCCCTGACATGTAGTATAACCTATTCATAAGTTTTGTGAGTTAAGGCAGGGACATCACTGGGATCATTATTCTGTCCACCAAAGACATAGTGTTAAATAAATAAAATTTGCCGGAACTGGTGGCTCATGTCTGTAATTCCAGCACTTTGGGAGGCCAGGACAGGCAGATCACCTGAGGTCAGGAGTTCGAGACCAGCCTGACCAACATGGAGAAACCCCATCTCTACTAAATTCACAAAATTAGCTGGGCATGGTGGCACATGCCTGTAATCCCAGCTACTCGGAGGCAGAGGCAGGAGAATCACTTGAACCCAGGAGGCAGAGGTTGCAGTGAACCAAGATCCTACCGTTGCACTCCTGTCTGGGCAACAAGAGCAAAACTCCATCTCAAAAAAAAGAAAAGGAATAAATGAAATAACATGCTAAATGTTTACATAATACCTATAGAAATCACTCAATTAACAATATACACATGTAAATACTTATAGAGAAGGTGAATATGAGTCACTAAATCCAGCCTAACTCAAAATACAAAGTATCAAGGATGTCTATAATGGCTGGATTTTCCTTTTAGGTATGTAAACATGCATTCCTATTTATGTCTATTGCATTTTAAATTCATTTATATGTCCTTTGTAATGCAGGTTCAGTCATTTCATAAGTTGAAAGCATTCACCACACATTGACTTCCATGAGATCATTGTTTCAGCAGTGAGACAATCAGAGTTTACAAAGGGGAATTGCTGCCTTGCTACAGTTAGCAAAAAGACAGTTATTAAGGCAAGCAGGCACGTCCTCAAAGAGAAGTCGCAGACATGAAACATCAAGTGGGAACCTCTGAAGAGAACATTGGGAGCTCCACTGCTTTCCATTATGCTCTATTCAGTTCTGAGATCTAAATTGCTGCTGATTTTTCATCTTTTAATCACTTCACAGGAGTTAAGTGTCCTTGGGAGGCACTACAGAGGGTAGCACAAATCTCATCTCATTGATTCTAAATTAATTTGATCTTTTAACTCCAGCTACTGAGTTTCCTGGGCTTTTTAAAAAAAAATTATTTTACAGTGATTTCTATTTTCTCTTTCACAAATAAAACCTGAAGAGTAGAAGCTGTGTTTTTTCAGCAAAATCACATTTAATTATTATTTCCACTCAAGTAGAAGTAGAAAACTTTGACCAGATGCAAGACTGTTTTCATAATACGAATGTATAAATGGAATTAATTTTGTTTAACATAAGGATTTTGTCTAACGTTGTTGAAGACATCAGTGTACCCCTTCAAGGAGTATCAAATGCCACCTGTGATACCTTTAAATCTGGAGACTGTGAGCATTAATTTTAAAAAATGTATTTGGAGAAATTAACTCTCACAGGAAAGGAAAAGGATGCATGGGTTAGCTTCTTTGAATCAATACTATAAATCTGCCTAATGAATAATAAAATAAGAGTTAATGCTTTATTGAAGTTGAAAAGGGTCCCGAGTATTACCTTTGTTATCCAAATATTTTTTAAAAATCTTAATACTGGGACTCATACATATTGCTAGTCAGAATTATGGTGATCAAATAATAGACCTATAAATTCAATGGCCATAAGAATGTTTACAATCTAAAGAAAGTGTTTTGGGTTTAGATTAATTACATAAAATAAGAAAATACTATCAATTATATAAACTTTGAAATATCTAGTTCTATACATAATTCTTATAAGTAAAAGAAAATTTTTAGAAAATAAAAAAGTTAAGTAGGAATAAATTTCAGAGTCTGAACAGTAGGAATTATCCTTTTTTTCCTTGTCAAATTGAAATGAGAATTCTCCTAGAGAATATTAAGTATTAATTATCCCATTAAGGGTAGTAAGACCAACTGTGGGTAGGGGGTAGAAGGTCTGCTGGAAAAAGGAACTTGATAGCTGGTGGAATATGTGACCTCTCTGGGCCTTTATTTCCTTTCATCTTTAGAAATATTTCAATGTATTTGAAGCTCTAAGAGTTCATAAAGATCCTCATTTTACAAAGAAAAAATATTTGAGACTTAGAGACTTCAAGTAGACTTCAAGTAGAACAAGCAGGATTTACACATCTATATTTTTTCCATTCCACAGCACTGTCAATAAGATTCCCAATGCCCCTATCAACCCCGAAATACCCCAATTGCCATATCTGAGCTAAGAACCACTGAAAACAATGGTAGATGTGTGAGATCATCAAAGTATTCCCCACTCACCTGGTATACTGCGAAGTGGAGGAGGAGGCACATTGTCAATAGTTGTCATATGAGAAAAAATAGCTGCTGGAAGAGGAGACATAGGCATCTTGATGGCTCAAAGGCAGATGACCAGAGGCTGCTTAAGAGGTAAATGATCACTCTTTGCCTGCAGGCTCATAAAGCAGAACCTCAAGGTCCTCTCTGATAGGTTGAATCCTACGGAATCTTCTTGTTCACAGTTCTTATCCATTGTTTGTGCATTTCCAAGAGTGGAATCTAGACCAGGTACATTTCCAAGAGTGAAATCTAGACCACGAGGGACTATGCTATATTTTAGTCCAGTGGAATTTATGAGGAGGACTTTATGAGCTACAGGGAGTAGCTGGAATGAAGAAGGAAGCTATAGTCCACAAGGCAGATGTGGCAGAATCAACAGCACTCGTGAGTCTAGGTGAAATGAAAGCATTCACTTTCTTGGTCTTCCATAGTCTAAAGCCCTTTTCCTGCCTACCAAATGTTTACACTGGATATCACAGACTCTTTTTGTACCAGCAGTAACAAGGATAGCATATTTATACTGTTCTTCATGGCTATGTATATAGAGTAAACCATCACTTCTAATTATCATACACCAATAAACCCACCCCTGCTTACTTTTAACTATATTCTGCTAGATTATGTTACCTTTTTTTTCATTATATTCTGCTAGATTATGTTACCTTTTTTTTTTTTCATTATATTCTGCTACTTCACAATAATTAAGGATAGTTACAATGGCTAAGGTTTAGAATCCTACTTAATGTATCTTCTGATGCTGTGTATCATCTTTCAAGGTATCATAAATATTTTAATGTTTATTTTTAAAAATATTTTCCTGGTATCATAACTATTATAGTGATACAGACAGGAGACAGGGAAACATTGGGTAGAAGAGGGCAGTTCCCTGCTAAAGGCCCCACCCTCAAGCCTGGAGACCTGCGGCCCTAAATGGGGACAGTCATTTCTGCTTTTGCACCCAAAATGTTACCCCATCCTTTACCCATATAAATACTGAATTGCAGGCTCCAGAAGCAGACGATGAGATGATACAAATAGAAGAATGGCAGAATGATGTGGCAGAGAAAGAGAGAAAAGGAACATCTGAACACTGAGAGAAGTTTGGCCACTGGATGGCCAAACTCCAGGGGAAGATCATTTTCCCATTCCATCCCCCTTCGAGCTCCCCATCCATCCTGCTGAGAGCCACCTCCACCACTCAATAAACCTCTGAGTTCTTCCTTCAAGCTGATGTGTGACTCAATACTTCTTGGACACTGGGCAAGAATTCAGGATACAGAAAGCTGTCATGCTGGCCCTCTACCCTTGCGAAAAAACAGAGGTTCCGTTGAGCTTGTTAACATCAAACCATCCACACAGGGCAGGGCTAAAAGGGTACACTGTAACACAGGCCCACTGGGCTCCTGCACCCATCCACCTGTGTTCTCCCCCTCCCCTCAGGAACCTGAGCAGCAGCAAGGACCAACGGAGCAGGCAAACCATACCCCTGTCACATGTCCTGTGAGGGGAATCAGGAAACTCTCCCATTTCATCAAATAATATACAAAAGGACTGTGGCTGTCTGACACCTGAGCTGGCTAGTAGAGTGTTAACCAACCATTTCTTGATCAACTTCATCTAGATAACATTAATAACTAGAATAGAAAACATTATGTTACAAAAGTAACAAATTTATTTTGGAAGTTTCTATTAAAATACATCTACACAATAAATTTACTCCAGTATAACTTTTCAATTGAATATATTTTCCTATTCCCAGTTTTACAAACTCCAAACACCCTAGTCTCAAATTTGTTGAGTCTCATCACTATTCTTCATCTTGCATTCCTTCCACTCTAGCCACCTGCCTAGCTCCCACTCCAGAATGGTTCCTTGACGTTCCAACTCTCCCCTCATTGGTAATCCCTACTGCCAACCTTCCATGGGCTTTTCTAGATCCATTCTCTTCCCAGTCTCACATTTAAAGCCTAAAGAACTGAGGACATGAATTTTTCATGAATGTTAAGCAGATGGGGCTATAGAGGATCCTTCTTTTCTGACAAAGTTCTAATCAAACAAATGCAAGAGGAAGTTTTCTTAACACCCTAAATTTCTGACGATCAATTACCTCTCTGATTCCAAGTTATCAGTTCTTAGTTTTGTTTATTTTCTAGCTAATTTCCTGCTTTTCTGTATTTTCACCCTTCTCTTTTCTGTATTTCATCCTTCTCTTTTCTGTATTTCATATGTAATAAACCTTACACACTGAAAGGCATATAATATCACAGTTCACATTAACCCAAGCCTTGCTTGAAA
>NW_016107337.1:91093-111352 GCF_001604975.1 Cebus imitator
ACCAGCTCCTGGATTTATTGATTTTTTGAAGGGTTTTTTGTGTCTCTATCTCCTTCAGTTCTGCTCTGATCTTAGCTATTTCTTGTCTTCTGCTAGACTTTGAGGTTTTTTGATCTTGCTCCTCTAGCTCTTTCAGTTTTGATGATTGGGTGTCAATTTTTTTATCTCTCCTTGCTTCTCATGTGGGCACTTATTGCTATATAATTTCCTCTAGAGACTGCTTTAAATGTGTCCCAGAGATTCTGGTAAGTTGTGTCTTCATTCTCGTTGGTTTTGAAGAACATCTTTATTTCTGTCTTCATTTCATTGTTTATCCAGTCAACATTCAAGAGCAAGTTGTTCAGTTTCCATGAAGCCGCACTGGCCAAAACAGCCGCGCTGGCAACGGGTGGAGCCCCTCCACCTGGGAATTGCCTAGTCTGTGGGCAATTAAAAATGCGGTGTCCACTCACCCTCTGTGCTTTCACTGGGAGGTGCAATCCTGAGCTGTTCCTAAATGGCCATCTTGGATCGTCTCCTCCTTATTTTTTTTTATCAATTTTGAGTGTTTCATTCTGGTATTACAATTTTAACTATGTATTAGAAAAGATATGTCAAATTAAGATAACTGGCATAATTTTGTTAGAGATCTCAAAAAATTTTCCAAAACATCACTATTGATCTGAGGATACGCAAGTATAAAATACGTTATACCCAAGTCATTTTATTGGATGAATATTACTAGGCATTTTATTGGATGAATGTTAACTAAGCATATTTCCAACACTTTCATAACCCCTTAGCTATACATGTAATGATTAAATGGCAAAGTCCAGAGAGGCACAAGCTAAAGTCCAAACAGTTATATAGAAAATTGCTCCTGAGCTCTGGCAGATAGGCTCTCAGGAGACATACCCCAGACGATATTTTAGAATCCTAAAACTGTGGAAATTTATTAATAGGAAACAATCTCACAATATAATCAATACTTAAGGAGGCAGGTAAATTTAGATCATTCTGGGATCTGCAGGAGAAAAAAATTGACAAAATGGAGGCTTTTAGTTTGCTGAAGTTGTACATATTGTGGTTTTAGTTTGTGAAGTAGGGTAGACAAATTGAGATAATTTTTAGAAATAGTGTAAAAGACAGGTCAGCCTAGAGAGTAAGAGAGGTGTAGGAGAAGAGAGTGAGAGAAAAAGTGGACAGTAATCATAGGCAGGCTTTTAGGGGAAGAAATAGAAATTATTTGGAAAGGATTTTCAGCGATTTTTGCAATATAAAAAAATCACTCCATCACTCTAAAAATATAAACTTTTTCCAGTAAAAATTACATGTTAGTTAAATTTAAGTTTTGGGGAGAGTACAAGAACATTTTAAGAGTGGCTTCAAAAAGTCCTAGCAAAAGCAAGAGGGTCTTAGTCACTTTGAGGTTAATGGAGAAGCTATTCACACAGAGAAGACATTCTGAAAGAGTAATTTCAGAGTATATTCACATCCAAGGAAAACTACATTTTTTTTATATTCTTGCTTTTTATAAAGCCATGAAATTTTATGTAGAATTAGCTATATAAAATATATTTGATAAAAGCATGAGATATTGTATTAGAAAGTCATTGTATTTTTAAAATGGAATTTAGATTATGTACAGTACTTAGAATATGAGGTGAAAGACAGCACAGTATAGGACAGAGCTGTTAGGCTTTGAAGCCATATGCACTGAGCCAAACCTCTTTGGTGTGATCCATTGGTTAAGTCATTTAATTTAACTAAGCTCTCGTTTTTTTCATTTGTAAAATTATAAGGGTGAGAGTAACTTCACTGGGTTATTGAGAAGACTGTATATAAGTAAAGTGTCTACTTAATTATGATTATTATAAATGTTATATAATATTAAACATGCAAAACATTTAATACAGTGCTTGACATACAATATGTATTCCAAAAGAATAATTCTAAAAAGAATTCCCGTTCCTTTCCTTTCTCTCTGCAATTGGCACATCAAGCTAACATACAAGAAAGCAGCCAGTGCAACAAGGGCTGGCATACACCAAAATGAAATGAGGACTCACTTTGAACACTGAAGTGGCTCAGCATATGACTCAGAAACTAGAAAATAGAACAAAAAAATAACTAGTACAGTGAAAGTACATTAGCCATTCTTGACTAAAGTTTTCAGCAACAATTGATGTGATGGAATTAATTGAGTACAGCGGACTCCACAGTATTTTACATGTATGTTGTTATCCTATGAAGTAGTCAGAAGACACAAGGAGATAGAAAACTTTACCAAAAAGTACTAACAGGATACATATTTCCTCAGATGGACTGCTGATAAAAGTTTTTCTTACATTTAAGTTGCTTTTAAATTATTTTTATGTTTTGAATAGGCAATATATGAATATAATACAAATCTGAGTTTAAAAATATTTATATATAGTAAAATATATTTTTATCATCCATCTATATAAATTTATTCCTCAGATATAATCTACACATGTAGAACCTAAACCTGCATACTTCTCTTTTTACAAATTCCAGACTTTTATATATATATTGATAGTTAACATACCTTGAATAGTTTTTTCACAGAAGTATATATAGACCTGCATCATCTTAGTTAAGTGCTATTACATGATACTTATTTGTAATGCTGTATCATGAGGTATCAATCCCATTATGATGGATATTCGGGTTTTTCCAAATTGTTAATAGTGTGACAGTTAATATTTTATCTGTGTATTTACTTCAATTTGTTTATCTATGGATATGTCCTTAGGTCATATTCCTAGCAGTGAGATTGCTGGGTCAAAGTAAATGTGCATTGGAAATTCTGATTAATATTATCATATTTCTCTCTATAAGGCATGCCAATTTATCCCAAAGTTAGTTTTGTGTGAGAGTGCCTCTTTATCTACATCTTCAACACTAGAGCAATAGCCACCTTATTAATCTTTGGTACCAACTTGTGACTTTTTTTGCTTTGTTTTGGAGACAGGATTCAGCTATTGCTCAGGCTGGAGTGCAGGGGCATGATCTTGACTCACTGATGCCTCGACCTCCTGGACTTAAGCAATCCTTCTACCCTAGCCTCCCAAGTAGCTGGGACTATAGAAACAGGGTTTTGTCATGTTGGCCAGGCTTGTCTCAAACTAGGCTCAAGTGATCCTCTGGCCTCACCCTCCCAAAGTGTTGGGATTACAGGCATGATCCACTGCGCCCAGCCAAATTGTGACTTTAATTTGAATTTTGTCTTGTTAGGAGTAAGAATCGGCATCTTAAATGTTTAAGAGCCATTTCTATTTTGTCTGTTTACTATCATGCGTATCTTTTGCCCCATTTTTTTCTGGAATTGTTAGTTTTTTTCTTACTGTCAGTAAAGAAATGAACCTTTTGTCTGCAGGTTGCTAACAGTTTTTCCAAGTTCTGCATTTGACCTCTGGATTTATGCTTTTTTATTTGTGGTTATTTAAAAAATTATTTTGTAAGTAAATTTATCATTTTTTTCCTTTTATACCTTCTGACTTCTTCTATCACATACTTAGAAAAATCTCCTTGTTCTTATTACAAAATTACAGAAATTTTCATTACAAATTCTCCTAGTTCAATACTTTCATCTTTATTTTCTGAGACACTGCTTAACAATCCATTTTTTGCATTTGCTAATGGCTTATGCAATTTCAAATTTTCAGATATTTTTCACAATAATTTTGAAGATAGCTATTATGATCCTACTTTACAAGCAAGGAAAATGAGGCTCTGAAAATTAAAACTATAGAGTTGAAATGCAGTAAAACTAGAATTTGAACCCAAGTTTGTTCTGGTCACACTGATTCCTTGACTTAAAGATGCACAATTATCTTTATTTTTATCTGCACATATTTAAGGAATACTAGTGTCATATTGTTACATGGACATTTTGCATAGTGTGAAGTCAGGCCTTTTAGCATATCCATTACCTGAATTATATATATTCCATCAACTGAATTACAAACATTGTACTCATTAAGTGATATCTCGTCATCCACTTCCCTCCCACCCTTCCAAATATCCACTGTCTATAAGTTTGCACTCTATATCCATGTATATACCTTATTTAGCTCCCATTTATAAGTGAAAATACACAGTATTTGTCTTTCTGAGTTGTTTCACTGAGATAATGGCCTCATGTTCCACTCATGTTGCTGAAAATGACACTGCATGCCATGTATCGTAGGATAGAAATTCTCTGAATGAAAATAACATTCAGAAGATGGTTATCTGGTCTTCCCAGTAAGGAATACACATGGAGGATCCAAGATATATTAATTCATTTGTCTGCATTTTAAAGACTCCAGGTTAAGCATTTGGGAAATAATTATCTAAAGTATGGAGACATTTCTATATGTAAAGGAAGGTGGTGGCCAGTGAGGTGGTACCCACCTGGATCTGATGGAGAGATCATCTAGTTTGTTTCAGAGCTGGAACTCTGGGATGAAGTGAAACATAAATTGAAGAAAGAAAGTGGACCCTTCCAGGGTTAGAATAGTTCAGGGGTGTTCTGATGAAGGCTTCAACTATGGCTAGGTAATAGGAAACATCAAGAGATAATGGTTGATGAACAGTGAAGAACGGAAGAAGAATGAGTTACAAGATTCCTTGGATGCTGCATTCTCTGTTGGAATAGCTACAGGCACACTAACCAAAACAGAGAGCCTAATGATGATGATGATAATGATGAAAGGAATTCAGCCAATATTAATTGGGTAGATTTTATAAGGCACTGATTTAGATACTCCACCCATATTTAGCCATCATAACCCTATAAGGTAGGTACAATTTATTACTCCTAATTTATAGATAAGAAAATTGAGGTACAATGAGGTAATTAACTTGAAAAGATCACAAAGGTCAGAGAAGGTCTTACTTTTAGCCTGTAGCAGATGGACCAAAATAGGATATGGAAAGGGATTCTTGGGAGTTCATGAAAGTAGATTAAGAAAGGACAGAAATAGGGTATCTGCTCATCTCTTCTTTCTCAAAATAATTAGGCTATGTTTTATCCGTGAATCCCAGCAATTGTTTTCCCTGCATATATCCTTTAGAAAGTACCTAACATTTTGGAATCTCATTTATAAGTGTCATTCTAATATAAAAAGTGCCACGAAGATGAAACCAGATGCAATATGATTTTTAAAAACTGAGGATATTTCCCCCAAAGATGTAATAATACCAAATGCTTTCTTACAGCATACAAATAAACAATCTTTCTCAAGTGACTCTTAGTAGTCTAAACCAACTGAATCAAAATAATACGTTGTATAAGCCCTTTATAGGAGAAATGTATTCGGCAGGAAACAAAGTATATTAATAGCAGAGGTTGTTTAAAATATTCAGGTTGTTATCAACTGTAGATGATTGTAAATGAAAAACAACATCTCAAATGAAATCAACTGTTCGAGGGAATAATTAAACATTAAAACAACTATGTAGTTGGGGTAAATACTGAGATCAAAAACTCATGTCAGAGTTGATGGCATTAGCAATTCCCATGCTGGTTTTTAGATAAAATTACTTGAAATACATTCAATATATCACAAAACTGTTAAAATATCTTCTCTTCCTGACTTCTAAAATTCTTTCCCTCTATAGACACAAACAGATGGAGTCTCCTTATTGAAGTAGGCTTTTTCCCCAAACAAAATAAAGGGTACAAAATGTTTACATTACCAAAGATTTTAATCATGATAGTACACTAAGCCATACATTTTACTAGATTCTGAAGTGTCCTAGTATTTTAATGCATGTTCAAAATTCACTCAGAAAGTCACAAACCCATTCATGCTCTACTTATAATCAAGCCCCTTGAGTATATTTGATCAAAATTAACCTTAAGTATGCAGTTCTCAATGACCTAAAAAAAGATTTAGACTCCCACACAATAATAGTGGGAGACTTTAACACCCCCACTATCAACATTAGACAGAACAACAAAACAGAAAATTAAAAAGAATATCCAAGAGTTGAACTCAGATCTGGACCAAATGGACCTAATAGACATCTACAGAACTCTCCACCCCAAATCCACAGAATATGCATTCTTCTCAGCACCACATCACACTTGTTCTAAAATTGACCACATAATTGCAAGTAAATCACTCCTCAGCAAATGCAAAAGAATGGAAATCATCACAGTCTCTCAGACCACAGTGCAATCAAGTTAGAACTCAGGATTAAGAAACTCACTCAAAACTACACAACTATATGGAACCTGAACAACCTGCTCTTGAATGACTACTGGATATATAATGAAATGAAGGCAGAAATAAAGATGTTCTTCGAAACCAATTAGAATGAAGATGCAATGTACCAGAATCTCTGGGACACATTTAAATCAGTGTCTAGAGGGAAATTTATAGCACTAAATGCCTATATGAGAAGCAAAGAAAGATCTAATATCGACACTCTATCATCAAAATTAAAAGAGCTAGAGAAGCAAGATCAAACAAATTCAAAAGCTAGCAGAAGACAAGAAATAAGAACAGAGCAGAACTAAAGGAGATAGAGACACAAAAAAACCCTTAAAAAAAAAATCAATAAATCCAGGAGCTAGTTTTTTGAAAAGATCAACAAAACCAATAGACTGCTAGCCAGACTAATAAAAAGAAAAAGAGAAGAACCAAATAGATGCAATAAAACACGATAAAAGGGATATCATCACCAACACCACAGAAATACAAACTACCATCAGAGATTACTACAAACACCTCTATGCAAATACAGAAGAAATGGATAAATTCCTGGACACTTACACACTCCCAGGACTAAACCAAGAAGATGTTGAATCTCTGAATATACCAATAGCAAGGCTTAAAATTCAGGTAACTATTAATAGCCTAGCAACCAAAAAAATCCAGGACCAGATGGGTTCACAACCAAATTCTACCAGAGGTACCAAAGAGTTGGTACCATTCCTTCTGAAACTATTCCAAACAATACAAAAAGAGGAAATCCTCCCTAACTCATTTTATGAGACCAACATCATCCTGATACCAAAACCTGGCAGCACTAACAAAGAAAATTTCAGGCCAATATTCATGGACATTGATGTGAAAATCTTCAATAAAATACTGGCAAACTAAATCCAACAGCTCATCAAAAAGCTTATCAATCACAATCAAGTTGGCTTCATCCCTGGGATGCAAGGCTGGTTCAACATATGTAAATCTATAACCTTAATCCATCACGTAAACAGAACCAATGACAAAAACCACATGATTATCTCTATAGATGCAGAGAAGTCCTTCAACAATACCCAACAGCCCTTTATGCTAAAAACTCTCAATAAACTAGGTATCAATGGAACATATCTCAAAATAGTAAGAGCCATTTATGACAAACCCACAGCCAATGTCATCCTGAATGGGCAAAATCTAGAAGCAAAATCTTGAAATTTGGCACAAGATAAGGATGCCCTCTCCCACCACTCCATTCAACATTGTATTGGAAGCTCTGGCCAGGGCAATCAGGTGAGAAAAAGAAATAAAGAGTATTCAATTAGAAAAAGAGGAAGTCAAATTGTCTCTATTTGCAGATGACATGATTGTATATTTAGAAGACCCCATCATCTCAGCCCAAAATCTCTTTAGTTGATAAGCAACTTCAGCAAAGTCTCAGGATATAAAATCAATGTACAAAAATCACAAGCATTCCTATACACCAATAACAGACAAACAGAGAACCAAATCATGAGTGAACTTCCATTCACAATTGCTACAAAGAGTAAAATACCTAGGAATACAACTAACGAAGGATGTGAAGGACCTCTTCAAGGAGAACTACAAACTACTGCTCAAGGAAATAAGAGAGGACACAAACAGATGGAAAAACATCCCATGCTCATGGTTAGGAAGAATCAGTATCATGAAAATAACCATACTGCCCTTAGTAATTTATAGATTGAATGCTATCAGCATCAAGCTACCATTGACTTTCTTCACAGAATTGGAAAAAAACACCTTAAACTTCATATGGAACTAAAAAGGAGCCCACATAGCCAAGACAATTTTAAGCCAAAAAAACAAAGCTGGAGGCATCATGCTACCTGACTTCGAACTATACTAAAAGGCTACAATAATCAAAACAGCAAGATACTGGTACCAAAGCAGATATTATAAACCAATGGAACAGAACAGAGACCTCAGAAATAACACTACACATCTACAACCATCTGATCTTTGACAAATCTGACAAAAACAAGCGATGGGGAAAGGATTCCCTATTTAATAAATGGTGTGAGAAAACTGGCTAGCCATATGCAGAAAACTGAAACTGGATCCCTCTGTACACCTTATACAAAAATTAACTTCAGATGAATTAAAGATTTAAACATAAGACCTAACACCATAAAAAACTTCATGACTAAAACAACAAAAGCAATGGCAACAAAAGCCAAAATAGACAAATGGGATCTAATTAAACTTAAGAGCTTCTGCACAGCAAAAGAAACTATCATTAGATTGAACCAGCATTTAACAGAATGGGAAAACATTTTTGCAATCTACCTATCTGACAAAGGGCTAATATCTGAAATTTACAAAGAATTTAAACAAATTTACAAGAAAACACAAACTACCTCATCAAAAAGTGGGTGAAGGATATGAACAGACAATTTTCAAAAGAAGACATTTATGCAGTCAACAAACACATGAAAAAAAAGCTCATCATCACTGGTCATTAGAGAAATGCAAATCAAAACCACATTGAGATACCCTCTCATGCCAGTTACAATGGCAATCATTAAAATATCAGGAGACAACAGATGCTGGAGAGGATGTGGAGAAATAGGTTTTACACTGTTGGTAGGAGTATAAATTAGCTCAACCATTGAAGAAGACAGTGTGGCGATTCCTCAAGGTTCTAGAAATAGAAATAGCAATTGACCCAGCAATCTTATTATTGGGTATATACTCAAAGGATTATAAAACATTCTATTATAAAGACACATGCACACGTATGTTTATTGTGGCACTGTTCACAATAGCAAAGACTTGGAACCAACCAAATGCCCATCAATGATAGATTGGATAAAAAAAAAAAGTGGCACATATATGCCATGGAATACTATGCACCCATAAAAAAGAATGAGTTCATGTCCTTTGCAGGGACATGAATGAATCTGGAAACCGTCATTCTCAGCAAACCGACACAAGAACAGAAAACCAAACACCGTATGTTCTCACTCATAAGTGGGAGTTGAACAATGAGAACACATGACACAGGGAGGGAAACATCACACACTGTGGCCTGTTAGTGGGTGGGGGACTAGAAGAGGGATAGCAGGGAGTGGAGGCATTAGGGAGGGATAGCATTAGGAGAAATACCTAATGTAGATGACAGGATGATGGATGCAGCAAACCACTATAGCACATGTATACCTATGTAACAAACCTGCACATTCTATACATGTACCCCAGAACTTAAAGTGTAATAATTTTTTTAAAAAAAGAATATGCTGTGAGAAAGCCAATTTATATCATTTATCTTCAAGTTTTCCTTCTCACAAGAATGATAACCAAATAATCAGTAGCATCTGTGGACTATAACCTAATTGCCAAGCCAAGTGATTTCCATGCATTATCTTCTAATTTAATCCCCACAAAAGTCTGTAAGACAGAAATTGATAGTATTCCCATTTTATAAATTTGGAAATAAAGCCTTGGTGAAGCTAAAATAATTTCTCAGATCTTCCAGCTGCACTGAAATGCAGCTTCAGCATTCAAACTTGGGCTGACTCCACAGCCTGTTGGTTCAGCATTAGTTCAAGCAAAGGAAAACGTGTTCAACAATTATTTTCTCAGACCTATTTTAAACGTCACTGTCACTTGTTAAAAGGAAGCCCTTATTTAAGCAAGGGCATGTTCCTACAAAGAAGTATGTTAGCTGGTTGTTTTTGTATGCTGTGAATAGACTGGCATGTGTTCTTTAGATTCACATCTATTTTGTCTCTCAACATTTCTGTAGATAAGTTACTTTGAATTCACAATATTTTGCTCTGCAAGTGGTCAAAAGTTATTTAAACTTAAAACACAATATCTGCTTTATACTAGGGAGGATGTCAACCATACCTTTTTGACTTAAAAGGATAAAAATTAATGTCGCTTTCTCTTTCATTTCTCACTTTCTTGCATTTTCTTTAGCATGACATTCTTGAAGATGCACTTAACTATATTCACAACTACCTAAAGATGCATCTTAGAAGTGTCACATAGGTGTGCATGACATGTAATGTTTTTGTACAATCCTTTCGATTTCTTACACATCCTCACTTTGTAATTTGTGGGAGCACGTGGACAGAGAAATCAGATACAGACATGGCAGTATTTGGAGAGCCTGGAAATGCCATAAGGCATTTTCTCCTTCTGATGAAACTACCGTGTGCCTTCTGTTTTCCGAATATAATTTTCATCTTCTCCTGTGCAACAAACAGGATTGAGCTCACTACTTCATCCAACCAAGCTTCATTTTCTGAACATCAAGTAATAAATTAGCATAGGAGTCATGATTAAAGCCCTGATCACAAACCCTTTTTCTGCTTCTTGATTGGTGTGCTTTTCCTCACTTATTTCATGAGTCAATATTATTTTCCTTTTCACCCAACCACTTGCAGTGCTTCCCAGTTTACATCATAAGTGGCCTTTATGAAGATACCATTAACAACATCAAATGAGCCATTTGTCGTCTTGTTTTTGTTTTTCTAATGTAATCCCATTGTCATTTAGACTTGACATTTCAGAGACTTGAACTTCAATGCACTGGACTATACTTAAAGTTGCCTGGGGACAAGTGTTGAACTGTGCTTTTCCCCCATGATTCACGGAAGAACATTATTCTTCTTTCTTTATTGCTCTAGTCTTCTACTCTACACTTCCACAAATCACTATAATTTGTACCACACAGTACACTATCTGCAGGAGGTGTCCTGTAACAACTTCAGAAATGGCTAAAATGTTATAAATCATTGTGCTGTTTTGGCATAAAATGTTAACTTAGGTAAATATATATTGTAGTGTATTTTTTTCTCCAGGAAACTATTAGCTACATTTTTATGGTTCAGAAGAGAAGCCTGTTACCAGTTACACTCTTCCAGATTTTTTGTTGTTGTTGTTGCTGCTGTTGTTTGAAACTCTATTTTATTATTTGTTAGACACAACATCTTTGAACAAGAAAACATGCCTACGTGTTGATTATGTGTTAGTAAACCATAGGTCACATACAGTGGTAACTAATGACCCTTTGAATATTTTTATCATTTTGTTACATGGTATCTGCAACAAACATAGGGCAGATTTATGGGTAATGGCAAATGGCTTAGTTGAAGCAAATCTCTGACTTTATTAGGTCAAATGAGAGAGGAACAGCTACCCAGAGAAATCTGGCTGAAACATAGCTTAGAAACATATCAACTCTGATGCTTTCTCTATTTTCTGTGATTTATCAAATTGGCCTTCAAAATTGTGTGCAGGATGATTAAAAAAAAAAAAAAAAAAAAAATTCTAGCTGTTTTTCAGAGCTTGAACTGCTGCTTTCTCTATCACCCACATTAGTCGGGGTTTGATCAGAGAAGCAAAACCACTAGGAGACACATGAAATAAGGGATTTGTCATAGGGATTTGAGCTTACACAGTAACACGATACAAATCCATCTCATCATCCCATCGCTGATATTTTAACTTATCCAATTTCCACTTTTTTTCTAAACAGACTCCCTAAACACATTAAGAGAAACTACCAAATCACCATCTAAGACACATTCAGGAAAAAAGAACAATAACACCATTCAAAATAGTATCTGAATACCAGCTCCTGTATATTTCTTTTAAATTCTCAGTAAAATAGTCATAAAAATACTTTAAAAGACAAAATGTTTAGTATCAAAAATTAAGAGCAATAGACAACATAATGGCAAAATCTGAGAGAATTCTGTGCAAATTTTAAAGCATATGGAATAGGACTGATGAGAATCCTGTTGAGTCCTAACTCCTGGTACTTCAGGATATGATCTCCTTGTTTGTAAAGAAGGTATTTACAGATATATTCAAGTTAAAATGAGGTCTGTAATGTGATCCCTAATCTAATATGACTGGTATTATTATAAAAAGGGGAAATTTAGACATAGAGACAGTCACAGAGGGAAGATGATGTGAAGACACACAGGGATGGCTAGATGTGGTAGCTCATGCCTGTAATCCCAGCACTTTGGGAGGCTGAGGTTGGAGGATCACCTGAGACCAGGTGTTTGAGATCAGTCTGGGCAATCTAGCAAGACCCCATCTCTACAATTTTTAAAAAAATTAGCCAGGACACACACCTTCAGTCCTCAGTTGAGCCCAGGAGTGTGAGGCTGCAGTAAGCCACAACGACACCTCTGAACTCCAGCCTGAATCACAGAGTGAGACCCTGTCTCAAAAAAAAAAAAAAAAAAAAAAAAAAAAAAAAAAAAAAAAAAAAAAAAAAAAAAAAAAAAAAAAAAAAAAAAAAAAAAAAAAAAAATTAACCATGTGACTAGAGTGATATACCTATAAGCCAAGACACATCAAGGATTGCCAACAAACACCAGAAGCCAGAAGAAGCAAGAAGAGACTCTCAGAGCCGTCAGAGAAAGCATGACACTGCTTGCACCTTGATTTAGGATTTCTAATCTCCAGAACTATAAAACAGCCAGCATCTGTTGTTTTAAGCCATCTGGTGTTTGGTATTTGGTGATAGCAGCCCTAAAAAACTAATATACTACTTTTGCCTCATTTCATAGCATAATTTATAATATGCTTTTAATCCAGCTCTTTTTAATTCTGCATAAAGTGTATTCTGCACCCTATGCAGGCTAGGTATGCAAACAGTACCAGAGGCCCATATGAGCACCCATCCCTTTCTTCATGAGTTCTGCTCCCTCTCTTTTTCTCTCTTTTTGCCCCCTACTAGCTTCTGAGTCCAAATCTGGCTCTTTCCCAAGTAGCTCATCTCTGGAATCTTACCCCATCCCTGTCCTTGCTCCCCTCTTAAGGACAGGCTACTTTGTGTTTGTCCACTGATTCTGTGTACCACAAAGCTGGGACACCACATATTCTTGCTGCCCCTTGCCTCGTCCACACCTAGTTCAGAAAATAGTATCATGAGAAGATAGAAAGATCCCAAAAAAACACTTATCTAGATAACTTACATTTTAAAGCCCCAAAACATTTAAAAATATTTCACAATTTTAAATGGAAGTCTAAAATATTAGCTAATTAATTAATATTAACTAATTAATTAGTTGAGGGGAGTTGCTGCTGAATAGATGTTTTGACTTGTTGATTCAGGATTATCATCAAGAACATCAATTATACTACAGGGCTACAATAGTGCCTCAGCAAGCTATTAAGATATATACATCTGTCAGAACTTATCAAATGGACTCATTCTTTAATTTTAGATAATTCTGATTTTAGTACTTTTAATTTTGGTCAGTGATTGTATGGCATTGTAAATGTGGCAACTATTTCCTTCTCATTTGTTTCGTCAATCAGCACTGTCCAGATCATCTCACTAGCATTACATTTGTGAGCATGAAGAGGCACAGCTACAATCCTCCTTCAAGGGAAGACCTGTTGCTCCAGCAACAGGTTTAGTCTAGTGGCAGAAAATGCTGCCTTTCCCAAGGGCACACTGTTCTCCTGGAGCTTATGTTAAGAGATGGACAGACAGACAGACAGACACAGACACACACACACACACACACACACACACACACACACACAGAGTACACCCTTACCTGCAGTTTCATTTTTCATGGTTTCATTTACCCATGGGCAACTGTGGTATGAAAATATTAAATGGAAAATTCCAGAATTCTAAAATAAATAATTTATATATTTTAAATTGCATGTCTTTCTGAATAGAGTGATGAAATCTCACATCATCCCACTCCATTCCATCTGGGACATGAATCATCCCTTTGCCCAACATATCACTGCTGTATAAGCTCCCTGCCCAATGGTCATTTAGTAGCCACCTTGGTTACCAGATAGATAGTCACAAGAAGAAAGGTAAGTACAACCTAATAAGATACTTTGAGAGAGAGAAAGACCACATTCACATAACTTTGCATTAGAGTATAACTGTTTTATTTAAGCCTTACTTACTGTTGTTAATCCTTACTATATCTAGTTTATAAATTAAACTTTATCATAGGTAAGTATGTATAGAATAAAAGTTACCAGTGGTTTGATCCACCAGGGGTCTTGGAATCCATATACAGTAGTCTCCCCCACTCCATGAATGAGAGGGGACTGCTGTACATGGATATGTGTATGTATGTATATCATACATATGTATGTGAGATAAGATATATTATCATTCCAAATGGTTGGTTAGTTGTTTGAGAAGAAAGCTTCCGTAAAGATCCCAAAATCTCACCAGAACCCTTGCTATTATACTTGGTGAAATCTATCTTTTTAAAGATAGTAACTGCTATTTTTGTATGTATTTTAATCACAATTTGACTTTTGTGTCAGGTGCTTCTTAGCAAATTGAAATGATGTAATATTCCATTATGCCTTTTTAATGAGTAACTAAGGCTATGATATTTAACTTTAAACTCGAATGTACTTCTTTCCTGAACAATGAAAATGAATTGTGTACTGAAACTTGCTGTCTTCCACTTAGCCATGCTGTGGCTTGACAAGGAAATGGAGAGAGACACTTGACACCCATTACTATTGTCCTATTGCAACGCAGATACAGTAAAATAACCTACAGCAGTATTTTTCTTAAATTGTTAACTGCTCAAAAGGAAAATAAGAAATCATTTGCTACATTTTTTTAAATACAGAGTCTTGCTCTGTCACTCAGGCTGGAGTACAGTTGTGCAATCTCAGCTCACAGTAACCTCTGCCTCCTGAGTTCAAGTGATTCTCATGCCTCAGCCTCCTGAGTAGCTGGGACTACAGGGACACACCACCATGCCTGGCTACATTTTGTATTGTTTTACCATGTTGCCCAGGCTGGTCTTACAATTGCCTCAAGAGATCCATCTGTCCCAGCCTCCCAAAGTGCTGTGACTACATGTGTGAGCCACCGTGCCTGACCTCACTTGCTTTTAAAAGTTTTATATACAGCTGTACGTAATTAGATCTTAAAGTTTCTTGAGTATGATGATGATGATGATGATGATCATGCTGATGATGGCTCTAAGTGTTTTGAGAGAGCTACATAGCAAGGAAAAAATAAGTGAGGCTGTATTAGCATCAGTCATTGCTCAGAATGTATTAGTATATGAATCATTTAAAACCTTAAACAGATTCTCAATTTTATACTCACTTACTTCATATTAAATTATACTTATTGAACTGAAATCAAATCTAAGCCATGTTTTAAGCCCCAAATTTAGAATACCACATATATTTTTAAGTTTCAAAAGCAGGTGCTCTGGGGAAAATATCATAAAAATTTTTCAAAGAAAAATGCCAGTTCAATACTGTCTTGACTAAACATTGAAAAAGACTGTCAAGCTGAACAGTTGACTGATGATGACCCCATTTGAGATGTCTGTTCTTAGCTATATTTTCAAAAGCATCAAAGTCATTCTACAGTCTCTTGGTAAAATGTCAAAACTGTCTGGAATTGCTATTAGGTTCCAGCCACATCTGTCTATTCATGAAAAGTTAAAAAACAACAACAACAACAAAAACTACCAATAAACTTAGGCCATAGAATTTAAGCTCTTATCAAAAAGAAGCCATTGTATATTTTTTCTTTCCCTAGAGGATTTGCAGTTTTAGTGAATTGTCTGAATTACACTCACCACACTAATGGCAAGTTTCAGAATGGGTTAAAACATCAGAACAAATATCTGAGGCAAATGAGAATCCAACCAATATGCAATTTTAGGTTAAAAGAGATGATGTCATGAGACTTAATGGTTTTAGAATTACTACTTATGGACAAACTGATTTAATAGGCATCACGCTACTTTTCAGAACTGGAATATCTTCATAACAAAGATGTACCTAAGAAGTACTTAACTTTGGATTGAAACTATATAGGTGGAAAAAATACTAAATATGATGTGTTATTTTTCTCAATATAATCCATGGAGCATTACATCAGGAAAGTTGTTAAATGAATAGAATATTCATCAGAAGTTCTTTCCATAGGTTGAGGTAGAAAGATATGGAAACTTGCAGGATGAGCAGGCTACAAGGGAATGGCTATTCAGACAAGAGTTTGCACCACAAGGACTCAAAACATGTCAAATAGATTTATTTACTAGCACAAGTTTCCAACATTGGAACCCAAGACTTCTGAAGGAACTTCTTATAACCAAGTTCACACTGCTCTCTGTATAGTAGTTACATGGCAGTGCAACTGAGGCCAACTCACTCACTGACACTCACAATCATTTGTGTAATGGAACATTGAAAATGTTTGATTTTATGATGCCATCTATGACTACTGTTAAAGTAACTGAAAGTATCCAAGAGAATGATAGCCTTAATTAACTATGTGCATCAGTAATGCCCATGACTTTAAATATGTGGACCTCTTTCTTCTTTTATGTTTTCAATGTATGATTCTGATACTGGAATACAGATCAGCCTTCCTCCAATTCTAAACAATATTCTTCATGTAGGAGTAGAAAGCTAGAATAAATTTAAGGTAAAAATGCTATTATTCAGGGCTGGTTAGGCATGTCTTCAAAGAATTGGATAAAAATATCTGTTTAAAAATATTTGTTTCCTATACCAATTACTATATTATTTTCATAGGTGAACATAAACATAGCAAAACACAAATGAGCATCTGAACTTTCAGAATAATTTTATTAAAGATGTAAACACTCTTTTCTGTACATAATCTGACTCCCTGTTAATATTTGTAGCTATTTAAATTATAATCTTATGACAGTAAAGTGAAGAAATAAAATTGTACTTAAGTATTCAAGGAACTATCACTACCCACATACATTAGTGTGTGTTATGTCCTCAGTTACAATTGATCTGATGCTTTGGGTCAAGAAGTAAACTGCTGAAATAAGCACCACCAAGGAAAACGTGATAGCGAATTTGCAATCTACTCATTATTGTAAAATGGGGAACAAGGTTAGGTCCCCTGGGATGACTGGGGTAGGGCATGTGGTGAAACTCAGTTGTGGCATAAATCAGAACAAATGACTTGGTTGTTAATGACAGCCAAAAAATTGGCAGACAAAAGTACACAACTGACATGAGAGAGGATCAAAAGCAGATAAAGTCTAGAGAAAGGGCGAGTATTACAGTTAGGAGAACAAGTTCACTGCTACCCAAAGAGCCAAGGCAGGTATAAAACAAGGCCACAGGAAAATACAGGATGTTCGCTTTTCTCTAGGAGATTATTTTTTCCAAAATGATAAGAACAGATTATGACTACTATCTTCAGAGGCCTAATTGAACTGATCCTTTTCTGTGGAGGACCCCTATGGGACAAGAGAATCACTTCTAATACCTTATAGGCAATTAGGGCCACATCGTCTTGCCTAAAACTCTTTGATGTCATTTCTTATTTCTTGTTATGTCTTGACTAGGACTCACCCTTCAGAGAAGTAGGCTCCCCTTTTGCCCTGGGCAAGTCCAAAAATGTCATCCACAAGCCAAGGCCTAGAACTGGGGACCCCAAGAGCCTGCTTGATGCTCTATAGCTCTGTGGCCAAGCTGGTACATAAGGTACAAACAAAGTCCCCTTTTATTTTCCTTCTACTTAAGCAGAAGCAGCCTCTCCTCAAAGCCACAACAGCTGAGTCTCACCTGAAGCCAGTGAGTCTCAGATTCATACAATGCCACTGAGTACTACTTCAGTATCACTGCTGGCTATTGAGGGTTCAAGGGCTCTTTAGTCAGCAGCTCTTGGGTCCTGCTAGGAGTAGGTCCTTCCCTTTAAGGCAGCAGGTTCTTTTCTGGCCCACAGTGTCTCTAGAAATGTCTTCTGGGAGCTAGAGCTTGGGAAGGGGACCTCACAATTCTGACTGGTGCTGTATCCTACTGTGGTGGAGCCAGTATCCAAGATCAAGACAAAGTCCTCTTAACTTTCCCTCTCCTCTGCTCAAGCAGAAGGAAGGGGTCTCATTTGGAGCCACAGCTGTGCAGCCTGAGGTTGGGAGAGGAGTGATGCAAGCACTCCCTTCGCCAGCCGGCTGATGTCTCAACAGGTCACGTGATCCCCAGGGCCACAGGCTCTGAGCCCAGTTCAGTACTAGGAAGTTGCAGCTCTTGTGTCCTAGACTACCTTTCAAGTTTATGGCCCCAGGGTATTTTAGCTTGAAGTGGCAAGGCTTGCTGGAACTCAAATTCTGACCACTGGGATGGATGATTCTCCTCCAGGTAGGGCTGTTTTAAATATGCCCTTTGTGGACAAGCATCAACTGAGTTCAGCCCAATTTCACTTTCTGTTGTGACTAGGCAGCACTGAGTTCAATGCAATGTCTCAAATTGCTACTCTCTTTCTCCAAAACACAGACTCTCTCTCCATGCCACACAACCACTGCCAACAAATGGGAGAGAGATGACGTTTGTCATTCAAGACTGTCTTTCCTACCTTCTTCAGTGCCTCTTTCAACACCATGAAGTTAAAGCTAGATACTGTGAGAGCTCCCCTGATTTTTGGTTCTTACAATGATAATTTTTGCATGTAGATAGTTGTTAAATTTGGTGTTTCTTCACAGGGGATGAGCAGTGGAATCTTCCATTTGGCCATCTTGCTCTTCCCCTCCTGCCCATATTCTAACTGGGTTTTTGTTTTCTTACTATTGAAATGTTGGAGCTCCTTATTTGTACTATGAACTCCTTATCAGATGTACAGTATGGAAATATATTCTCCCATTTCACAGGCTGTCTTTTTGCCCTGCTGATTGTTTCCTATGTTACTCAGAGGCCTTTTAGTTTAATGTAATCCCACTTGCCTATTTTTACTTTTGCTGTCTATACTTTTGAAGCCATATCCAAAAAAATTATTGTTCATATCAGTAGGCCTTTATTAAGTAATATAGCAGTACTGTTTTATATGTGCAGATGCTCCCTTACTTACAATGGGGTTATGTCCAAACAAACTCACTTAAAGTCAAGACATCATAAACTGGGAACCATTTGTATATAATACCTGACAGTTTACAAAGTGCTTCCACCAACATAAACCTACTCTATCATCATAGTCATTCTGAAGTAAATTTAATTTTAATCATTCAACTGCTGCAACTTCTTCTCAAACACAGACCATGACTTCCAAACAACATCAAGTATAATGCAGAGCACAAACAAGAACGGCCTAACAAAAGGAAGCAGAACGTTAAATAAATATAAACATTTGCTAAAAGAATCAAAGAGGAAAAGTGTTTTAAAGAGGATCAGAAAAGACATGAATTTCATCTAAGATAAAAATAAGATATGAAGGTATTCTATGTGTCATGGACTTGATGTGTCCTACATGAATTTATATGTTGATGCCCTAACTCACAGTGTGCCTTTGTAAGAAGATGCTTAAAGACAGCTCTCTTCCTTCTCTCTCTTACTCTTTCTCTCTCTCTCTTCTCTCTATATCTCCCTGTCTCTTTCCCCCAATATTTGAGGAAACAAATAGAAGCCAGGAAGAGAGCCCTCATTGTAAATCAATTCTGTTGGACCTTGATCTGGGACTCCTAGCCTCTTGAACTGTAAAGAAGTAAGTTTCTGTTGTTTAACCACTCAGTCCATGGTATTTTGTTATAGCCACTCAAGCAGACTAATACAGCATGTTTTCCAGAAAAATAAGTGAGAGAGAAGAAAACAAGAGATCATTGTTAACCCAAAGTACAGAAATAAAACTCTTCAATTTATTATGCTATTACAACATCACAAAAGTAGAAGAATCGTAAAAATAACTATTTAAAAGAAATGAATTGTGAGTGAAATTTTAAAGACAATTTTGACCAGAAATTTTAAAAAATTAAATGTTAGATTTGTTTTTTCTTGATTTTGCATTCAAAAGGAAGATACTAGCAATTTTAGAACAAACTGAGACAGGTTGTCTAAGTTTCACAAAAAATTGAAAAGTTTTCACAGAGAAGTGTTTGAAAAATCTATTTTACACAAACAGATGGAGAAACATTCCATGTTCATGGTTAGGAAGAATCAATATCGTGAAAATGGCCATACTGCCCAAAGTAATTTACAGATTCAATGCTATCCCCATCAAGCTACCAATGACCTTCTTCACAGAACTGGAAAAAAACACATTAAACTTCATATGGAACCAAAAGAG
>NW_016107337.1:112758-129426 GCF_001604975.1 Cebus imitator
AAAAAAAAAAAAAAAGAAAAAAGAAAAATCTATTTTAGAGTTTTTTTCTAACTAACCTTGTAAGGTGATCAGTGTAAATATATTCCATGGCTCCAGAAGAAAAAGAAATGGAAGATATATCTCTATTAGAATATGGCAAGATTGCAATCTCTTTCCTATTCCCCAAATATTTGATCAAGTCCAGACCATATCACTCCCTCTGGAAATCTCCTCTGTCTTTGTCATTGCAGGGTTATCAACATCTATTTGAACACAGATCCAGATTCTCTCTGCCCAAGAGTTGGTTCTCTGGGAAACTGAAACTTTAACTGCCTTTCACTAGGGCATGCTCACCAAACACCCACCTTGGTTAAATATTGCACACATGAAGCCGCCCCACATGAAGGTGAATGTGAAAGCTAAGAAATATACCTTTAGATGGTTTGTTCCAAAAAGACCCTACTGTGGATACTTCTTTCTCTCAGTTCTTTTTGTCCTCCTCTGTCCCCAATAAGAAACTAATAATTCTCTTTTTCTAGGGTCCCTAGTCCTTCTCTATCATTTGAACAGATGGATGGCCTAATACAATAGTGTTAAACTCAACTGAATAAAACCTGTGTAATAAAAAGCTTCAGTTCTTTCTTGGACAATAAATAAATCACAGGGTGGCCATTCATTGATGTGGTTTTCTCTCCATTAACTCGTGACCCTTGGAGTAAATCATCCCACTCTTTCCTCTTGTTTGGATGTTGGTAGCTCAATAACTATGTTCTACACAGGACCTGCAACACTCTCTAAGGAGTAAGGGTGACAATTGGCATCCCAACAATAACCATAATGCTCAAATCTGAGAGATTTATTCCAATGTAGCCTATAATTAAGGGGAGAGCTGTCCTGTATTACTAGATTATAAATAAAAATAATCTGAGATATTTTCACACATGCTGTCCTTCTCACCACTGACTCATCTAATTTCCTCTTTCCCAAGGTGAACAGTTGTACTTAATATAGTTATTGTAACTAAAGCTTTCCATTCTTACTGACAAAAGTCTTACAATCTCTTCATATAATTTGTATTATATGCAACTTTTAAATAAGGCTGAATCAGTGATTTTGTCTAGACAAAACTCCTACATCACAGAAGGCAGAAAGGAACAGGGTAAAGAAAATGAGTATAGACTGTACCTGTTAGTAATGAGTAACACCGAGTCTTTATACATGTTTGATCCAGATGCATCAAATAAGGGGAAAAATAGACATTTCCTGATTGCTCAGTAAATACTGCATTGGATCATTAGAAGCAACATGATGACAGCATAGAAACATCTGTCAACCAATGCTTCCTATTTCCCTCCCTCTTGCTCTAGAATTACATATACCCAAGGCTGAGTTCAGGAAAATGAACCACACTTCATTTTAATGACTGCTCTTTGACTCAAGTTTGCTGGGAATGGATGTAAAAACCATATAAAATTGATAGCTAGCCTAAAGGATAGAAGTATGGGAAGAAGTGTGTCTTCACTGATAAAAACAGAAAACGAATGCAATGTGTCACATTCAAATTCTGTATTGTTCATAACAGGTAATTCCATTTTCAGATTAAGAAAGGTTATGAGTTTTATTTACATTGCAGGGTTTCTTTCCCTTGTAGGAATGTTTGCATTGTTCTTGTATAACAGCCAAGGGAATTTCTTGACCTAAACTCACAATTTGGTTACTGGATTAATAAAAGGGAGAGTAAGAATCCTTAAAAACCATAGTTCATTTAAAATGTCAGTATAACCTGCACAACTTATTTATCAATTCTCTCATCCATTTAAAAATTTCTGGGCCAGGTGCAGTGGCTCACACCTGTAATCCCAGCACTTTGGGAGGCCGAGGCGGATGGATTACCTGAGGTCAGGAGTTCGAGACCAACCTGTCCAACATAGTGAAACCCTGTTTCTACCAAAAATAAAAAATTAGTTGGGTGTGGTAGCAGGTGCCTGCAGTCACCTGCAGGCTGAGGCAGGAGAATCGCTTGAACCTGGGAGGTAGAGGTTACAGTGAGCCAAGATCATGCCACTGCACTTCCAGCCTGGGAGACAGAGTGATATTCTGTCTCAAAAAAACAAAAATTCTGTATTGTCATTAAATTGTGTATTGATGATATGCCTATTACATGCAATGACTAATCAACTTTATCGTACCCTTATGACTAATCAACTTTATCCCTCTACCCCTTGTTCCTCCCATTTGTAAAAATTTTCTCTCTTTCAATAGTAAACTCAAGTATCATTTTCTCTGCTTTGACATATGTAATTTCCTCTTTCTCAGACATGTAAGTTTTCCTCCATTAGGCTCTCATTGCATTGACCAAAACTCAAACACAGAATTTCCTTTATTTTATTCTATGTATTTCTCTCTCTGCAACTAAACTGATTTCTCCTTAGTGCAGGTACCTTGTAATAATCATTTATTATTTATTTAACCTTGTTTCTATAGGGCAAAGTATAACACCAGGTACATATTAAGTACTCAATAAATGTCTAATAAATGATTAATCGAATGTTAAGAAGTGAAATAAAATTAATCCTTCAGCTGTTTTGAATTATTTTTAATCTATCACTTGTTGATTTTTAGCTGACTGAAGTAAATAGCAAAAAGGAGGTCACTGCAAAAATCTGAAGAAAAATTATTCTTCAAAATATCTGAGTAGTAGCTTATTCCTCTGAGATTTTTCTGTAAGGATTGCGTTAGAGGGAAATTTGGTATTTGGGAAGGGCTATTGGATAATCAGCATTTTCTTTACATTTCATAGTGATTTATTTATTTATGCATTCTTATTCCTGATTTATGCATCTGAATCAATGAGTAAAACAATAAATATTCTGTCAGTATGGTTCTTGATCATATGCAACTGAAACAAATTCGAATTTAAAATAAAAGTAACTCATGGGAAGCATATTAGAAAACTTACAGAATTGCTGGAAGGTCATGCTGAGAAGTGGGCAGGTGCCAAGGAGCTGCAGATGAACAAGAGGCAGAAACCAAAGGATCGGAGCATAAAACAGTCTGGTGATTACTTTGTTGCTAACCTGAGCACTCTTCAAACTCCTACATTATTATCAAGATTTGTAGTTTCCCGGTATTCATTTGACCTGGCTTATATCATGGCCCCATTAACTGACAAGGAGAAGGGGATTCTCAATACTTCAGCTTCCTGGTGTGCAGTCATCACCAGTATTACTTCCTACCAAGATTACTCATGATGAGAGAGAGGTAATTTTACAAAACACAGACAGGGTGTCATTAGAAAGGAAAGCTGATGTTTGCCAGCCAGAAAAATCACAAATATTTCTACAAATATGTATTATATGCAACACCATCTTCGAGACATTGTGTAGATATCAGAAATGAATGAGATATAAATTCTGTCATTCAGATGAATTAATTGCTTAAGAATCACACTGTATCACTATACCCTAAACAGGATCAGAAAAATATTAGGTTGAACTGTTTTTTCTACCTAATAAGTACTCATTTTTTACTTATAAAAATGGCAATTTTATGTGATTCAATCTAAAACAGACTAAACAGCTAATAAATCACTAAATTATCATCTTAAAGGCTAATAGGCAGCTTATATTCTCTTTTTATTTTCCCCACCATTCTTCCCAAATTTATAATAGTTATTATAAACTAAGATGAGTGTGCATTGTATGTCAGTACTGGCCTCCATTCGCCCAAGCATTCAGCTTTATTTCTGCTACCTAAATAATAAAATTTCAATGGTACCTGGAAGTTAAGAACAAAATAATTGTACAGTGTATTTTATATATGATCTCATTTAAATGAACACATTTTAATGGAGTGAAAATAAACAGATAATAGAAAGTAGACTATTTGGCCAATTGGAATTATTTCAAGAGAAAAAATTTTATGGCCACTATATAAATGCAATGGCTTCCAAGGCAATTTTCATGGAAAACAATTGTGCTAGATGATCAAGTTAAAGTAATACCCATAAGCAGATGTTTTTTCAGGATAATATAAATAGCAGAATAAATAAGAATCCAAAATAAAAGTACTGAATTGAATCAGGGATCGGCAACCTCCTAAACAATGTGCCAAAATGTCAAGCCCTGCTCCTGGGGTCCTTCAGGACCATGGAGAGGGTGGTTACCATGCCAACTCAATTTGTCTTAGTAAAAGGGTGTTGTTTTTTCCAGTTCTATCCTAGAGGTAACTCTCTCAAGCAATGAACAGTGGACCTCAACAAATATGGCACAGTGGTGCTTGACAGTTACCTCTTCCTGCCCACAACCTGTTGGTGAATCTTGATCAATTTGACTCTAAACAAGATCAACTGATATATTTAATGCTGTAAATATTTTAAATGTGACTCAATGACAGATTCCCTGAGTTACAGAGTATTCTTGTGTCTTGAAAGACTTAATGCAACTTTCTCAGATAATTTATTCTCTGAAACTTTTTTAAAAGGATGGGGGAGGACTTCTTTCTGAAAATGCATACATTTATGTATTTGGTTATAAGTATTTTAAAGTACTGAACTTCTTTTCATTATTTCAGGGATGAAATTTGGGCCTGTGTCAGGAGTTCTGAGATGGCCCTCAGGCTTGATGATTCACTAGAAAGATCGCTAGATTCAGAAGGGATGTTATACTCAGTTATTCTTTATTACAGCAAAAGGATATCAATTGAAATCAACAAAGAAAAAAAGGCTTATGAAGCTAACTCTAGGAAAAACAAAACACAAGCTTACAAGTGTCTTCTCTCAGTGAAGTTGACAGATGCATTTAATTCTCCTGGCAGCAATATGTGACAACATATATTTATTGCCAAACCAGGGAATCTCACTCAAGCCTTGGTGCACAGGAGTTTTAGAGGGGGTTAGTGACACAGGCACGCAACACTTGCATAACTGACCTCAGCTAGACTCTACCACCCAACAGAGTAAACACAATTCTTCACCATAAATCATATTTTTGCATAAATTATCTGATCAAACTAGTATCTCATGCCCCAAGGCCTCAGGCATACAAAAACACTCATATCCAGCAGGTTATTCCAAGGGCTCTGAAGTCATCTCCTAAGAGCTGACCAAAGGTTCTTCCTAGAGACCAGCCATTCTTGGGAATGTGCAAAATGTGAGCCATCCTGGCCTGCTGAGTTAGCTCTTTCCTGAACAGGGTCTATATATCTTCATAAGAGACTTACCAACTTTCTATAACTAAAACACATCCTGCGTTATCTTATAAAGTATCCACCCACCTAATATATAAATAACTTCTGAAAATCAGCAAGAAAGAGTCAGAAACCTCAATTTTTAAATTGGCATGCCGATTTCTAATTGATATATGAAATCTATTTCCTTTTTTAATATGCTATAGTTTTAGTTGGGCACATAGAAAGACAATTATATCCTACATTTCTTCTCTTGAAGTTAATTGTGACAATGTGACTAAGTTCTTTCCATTCGAATATACAATCACGAACTGCAAAACAACTGGAGCAATAAGGAACTGCAAATATGACAGTGATCCCACAAGGTTATAATAGGGGTGAAGAATTTTTATCACCTGGTGATGCTGTAGCAATCATAATATTGTGGTGTAATGAGTTACTCTCATGTTTGTGGTGATGCTTGTGTTAGCAAACCTACTGTGCTGCCAGTCATATAAACATATAGCACACCAGGTGCAGTGGCTCATGCCTATAATCCCAGCACTTTGGAAGGCCGAGGCAGACAGAACATGAGGTCAAGAGATCAAGGAATTTGAGATAGGCAAAACATGCGTATATTTGTAGGCCAAGTTAAAAAAGAATGATTAAAGATGAAAATTCAAAATGCAACCTTTTAACGTAAGGTCCTAAAGGAAAAGCAGGAGAGAATCACGATCTTGATAAGCAGTGAGAAAATGTCTTCTAGCCTAGTCAGATGACTATATGAATATGTTTGTTCTTTTGTTATGGAACTTCGTCTGGTTTCTTAGAGTGAACTTCATCTGCTTGCAACATAGAAAAAAAAAAAGGTCATATCCTGAATCCACCATTATTTTCAAATCATGAATTATCAAAATTTTGAGGTGATTTTAGGAAGGAATGAGGCAGGTATATTGCTACTTCTTGGTGGTTCTATTATGCATTACATAAAAGCAGATCTAAGAGCTCCATTTCTCCCCACGTTGAATGGCTATGCCCTTTGAGTCCAGAGGGAGTCGTGTATTCCCTCCAAGCAATGATTATTTGCTAACAAAACTTGAAGGTAGATAACAATTAATAAACTTTATTCTTTTAACTGTTATGTACTCACTAAAAACCCTGACTTATTTTCCCACAATGCAAAATCATTCTCACTGATAAACAACAGTACAATGACAGATATGCAGGCATTTATAAGAATTGAAATGAGATTTTTCATTGTAATTCAGAAGCATTTTTCACCTTTAAAACAAATTAAATTTTTTATAGCTGGGGGATTCATTTCAAGAGCACAACTAGTACCACATGAAGACTTGCAACTATGATTCTAAGATAGGTTAAATCTTTTATTTCTTTCAGGTCCAAAAGTGTTTTTATAATAGAAAACAATATTTCCCAAAGTGGTTAGCTACAAAAGGTTATTTACTCAAAAGCTATGTTCAAAGGGATTTTTTTTTTCAAACAAAGTCACAAATTGATTATTTTAAGTTCATTTCCATTTCTTCCTATTGGACACCTATAGTGACATTTGGAAAAACAATGCAATATATTTGTTATTTTGTTCTTTCATCTTGATAGTGTACTCCTCAGAAATAAGTAATAAAGAATATACAGAATCATGTGTTAAGGTTTCCACTATGCCTCAAAATTATTTTAAAATTCATTCCACTAAACAATTTTTTTTTCCTTCAGAGTACCCCAAGGTTATAATTCTGAACCAAATTGAGCACATATTATTTGCCAGGCATTGTGCTGCATTAATTAATTATAGCTAGGTGAGGAACTTTCACATGGTTTGGTTTGGTTTGGAAGGGAAGAGCATGGGGAGAGTGAGTTTATCCATTTATTTTTATGCTTTGTGAATATTTCTCCCATCTGTCCTCTCCTTTCTAGGCTAAATTTCCATACTACTTCTCCCACAATTCAAATTCATCCTTCATATATCAGTGATATTCCTGGAAGATAAATTTAATCATATTTTTTTTCATGGTTTAAAACCCAGCAGTGGCTCTTTTTATCATACAGATTAAGCTCCAAGCTCTTGGTTCCCTTTCTAGGTTTATTTTTCACTCTTCTTCTTCTTTTTTTTTTTTTTTTTTTTTTTTAACCTTTTAAAACAACAAGTTCCTTGATTTCACAGTTACCATACACTGAATGCTCTTCCATGCCTCTGCACATTTTCAGATCCAGCTTCCTCTGCCCAGGACCTTTTTCCTAGCCCTGTCCATATCCCACACAAGCACTGCTTAGTGTCTCCATGCATTCACTAGCTTCACTCATCCTGAGAAGGATCTATTTGCCTTTGAAGACTCGTTTCAAGTTTCTATCTCATGAAGATTTTCTTTTCAGGAAATGCCACCTCATCCCCTGCCCCCATTACTTGTATTCTGATACTTACCACTACTTTTTATTTTTGGTCTCACTTTTCTCTAATTAGACCTGCATTATGTTATCGATGGCATTCAATCATACTTATTTGTTTTTATGTCTATTAGGCTATAATCTCTTTGAGAAAAGGAAATGGTCAGAGGAAGCTGAATCTGAAAATGTGTGGAGGCATGGGAGAGCACTAAATGTTATTGGAACTGGGATATCCAGGAACTGGCTGTTTTAAAAGCTAAAACAAAAACAAAACAAAACAACAACAATTAGAGAAAGATAAACTTACAAGAAAACCAAGAGTTTTAAAACTTAATCCTAATGATCAAAGGAGCCACTTGTGAGTTTTAAGCCACAAAAAACATGTGATCAAATTTATGTAGGGTCTGGCACATAGTGTGTGTTCAGTAAATATTAAAGGAATGAATGAGTGAGTAAATACTCAGTACCAAAGACAGCTTATTTAGAGTAGTGTATTCTTTCCAGGGACTAACTTTTTAGCTTTGCAAATGGATGCAGTTTATTTCTTTTTTTCTGTCCTACTTTTCGTGATCTAGAGTAATAATATATTTATTATGTAAAAGGATGCTTTTGAAAGAGCAGTGATGTTCAGTGGTTTGGAGGTAGAGTTCTGCGGTTTTGTAAAACTGGATTTAAATCCCAGCAGAATCCTCATGAATGGGATAGCAATATTGTAAAAGAAGTTGAAGGAGCACCCTAAGCTCTTTTTGCCCATCTGCCATATGAGGACACAGCATTCGAGGCACCATCTTGGAAGCAGAGATAATAAGCAGCTTAGTCCCTTAACAGACAACTGATCTGCCAGCACCTTGATTTTGGACTTCCCAGCATCCACAATTGTGAGAAATAAATTTAGTGTTTATAAATTACCCAGTTTGTGGAGTTTTGTCACAGCATAAGGGATGGACTAAGATCATATGTTTTTAAACTCTTGAATAACATGTTTCCCTGTCTCTTTAACAAGGATAATAAAAGCACCATCCTCACAAAGTCACTATGAGGACTGAATGAGTAGATGCACCTAAAGATGGGCCATAGAATCTAGAATGCCAAAAGCACCAGTTCGTTTTATCTGCAGCTATGTATTGTTACTCTTCTGAGAGTTATGCAGTGGAACACAATTGGAACCTTCCAGTCCTACCCTACACTTCTGAATGATTAATGTATTTTGAGCATGTAGACTCACTCCTTCCTTTTCACCAACCTTAGTCATTTCAAACAGGTGCTCTCAGTGTCTGGAATATGTTCATCACAGGCTACTGTATGGGAATACCACCACAGTGACTGTGCTATGGACAAAGTCCAAAACCATTTCAGCAATCTTGCTCAAACAGTAGTAGTTCTGGAACCTTAGTCACCATTTTGCCTGACATATCTCTCTGGAAGGTAAGTCACAAGGCTAGATGAATACACAACACTGCTTGGCTTGTGCAGCATCCACTTCCTACCTTAAACACTCTGACAGCTTTAAAATCTTTTTTAAAATTATTTTTAGAGACAGGGTCTTGCTTTGTTGCCCAGGCTGGTCCCAAACTCCTGACCTCAAGCAATCCTCCCACTTCAGTCTCCCAAAGAGCTATGTATTTATAGGCATGAGTCACTGCACCCTGCCAGAATCTTTATTAAGGTAATGATTTTATAAGTAGAATGTGATTTTTTTTATAAGTCACATGTTGTAACTTAACTCTGTTTCCTCTCCCCCTCCCCTTCCTCTACATCCAGCTGTATTCCTGATCATTACAGACCCACGTCTGCATACTTTCCCCATAAAAATATACACAACTGGAAATTAAGAAGATAAATGAATTTATTTTCTTTTGTTTCACCTACTTTGAAATACCCCTATGTTAGGGTTGATCATAGAGTTGATTAGAATCATTTTTAATCAAAAGATATTCAATTCCAAAGTAGCTTTTCATGAAGATTAAGGAAAGCCAAAGGTGATTAGAGTTTCTCATTGCATTAAGACTATTTCTATTTCCATGTACCTGGATGGGATTCCCTTTAAGAACTGTTCATGTTTGCAGGAAAGTAATCAAAGTAATAAATATAAGGTTAAAAACCTCATATATGCCAACTGCCAACTGAATGTCTCAAGCATGACCTTGCAAGGCAAAAAATTCTCAAAAATAGTTTATGTTCAGTAGTTCTACAAAGCTCTACAAAGTATAGTTTAAAGGTGTTATGTATACTGTCCCTTTTTCATTCAATAATTCAATATACAAGTAGCACACATTAAGAGATTCATCATTTCTATTTCATTTTATATGTGTAATTTCTCTCTTTGTGGTTGATTTCAATTATTTTATGGCAGCAAGTAAATACACTTTGGTTCAAAGGACCATCAGCAAGTTGCCAAAATTCGATGTTTTTAATATGAACAACTGTGTTTTCTCCTGTTCTCCCTGAATATTAAACTATATAACTTGAAAATTTTGTTATAGGATATAAAAGAATTATTTCTTTCAACTCCAGTGAATGTGGAGAGCATCACAGGGCTTGCTTCATAATAGATGTTTACCAATTTGTTTCTACTATAAGGTGTTTCAAAGATGTAAGCATAGAAACGAAGTCATTAATGTTCTAGAGAAGAAATATAAGTATATATATTTATAATTTTAATAAGAAAAACTTCTAAGACATAACCCATAAATTTAAATATATAAGATTAATCCCTTAAGTAATAGGAAATTAAAAGCATTTTATGGCAAATAAATACCTTAGCAGATGACAAATAAAGTGTGAAATATACAACAGACCAAAGGTTAATTTTTTTATTTTGAAAAGGCTCACATTATTAAGAAGAAAAGATAATATGAACAGATAATCACCTCTCCACTGCCCAATAAAAGGAAAATTTTAAAGGCTAATAAACTCAGGGAACAATTCTCAGTCTCATTTAACTATAAAGAAACTTAAAACAACAGTAAGATACTATTTTCCATCTGCAAAACTGATAAAAATGTTAAAGTTGAATGATACCAAACATAGATCAAAGTGGACAAGGCACTTTCATTCACCGTTGATGAAAATGTAAATTAACACAGCCGTTGGAAAGGCAATTTGGCAATATCTATCACAAATTTAAAAGCACATATGCTTTGACTCAACAATTACATTTCTAAGAATTTATCCTAAGGTTAATTTTGCAAAAGTCTGTAAAAATATCTGCAAGGATCTTCATTGCAGCACTCTTTCTAGTAGCAAAAATTACAATGATCTAAATGTTCATCAGTGTGAAAGCAGTTTAAAAAAAAGATAGATTCAGCTGGGTCCAGTGGCTCATGCCTGTAATCCCAGCAGTTTGGGTGGACAGGGAGGGCATATCAATTGAGGTCAGAAGTTGGAAACCAGCCTGGCCAACATGGCAAAACTTCTACTCTACCATAAATATAAAAATTAGCTGGGCACAGTGGTGGAAGCCTGTAATCTCAGCTATTCAGGAGGCTGAGGCAGGAGAACTGCTTGAACCCAAGAGGCAGAGGTTGCAGTGAGCCAAGAGCATGCATGCCATTGCACTCCAGCCTGGATGACAGAGTGAGACTCTACCTCAAAAAAACAGATATAGTCATATACAGTATTGGAATGCCCTGAGCCATTAGAATGAATAAGGTTGATCTAGAGTAAATATGGGAGAAATTTCTAAGATAAAATATTAAGAAGGAAGAAGAAACATTGTTGCTTTGGTAAGATTTTTATTTTTTATTGTACTTTAGGTTCTGGGATACATGTGCAGATCATGCAGGATTGTTGCATAGGTACATACATGGCAACGTGGTTTGTTGCCTCCATCACCCCATAACCTATATCTGGCATTTCTCCCCATGTTATCCCTCCCTACCTCCCCGCTGTCCCTTCCCTGGAACCCCTCAACAGACCCCAGTGTGTGATGTTCCCCTCCCTGTGTCCATGTGTTCTCATTGTTCAACACCAGCCTGAGTGAGAACATGCGGTATTTGATTTTCTGTTCTTATGTCAGTTTGCTGAGAATGATGGTTTCCAGATTCATCCATGTCCCCACAAAGGACACAAACTCATCATTTTTTATGGCTGCATAGTATTCCACGGTGTATATGTGCCACATTTTCCTTGTCCAGTCTATCATCAATGGGCATTTGGGTTGGTTCCAGGTCTTTGCTATTGTAAACAGCGTCACAATGAACATACGTGTGCATGTCTTTATAATAGAACGATTTATAATCCTTTGAGCATATACCCCATAATGGGATTGCTGGGTCAAATGGAATTTCTATTTCTAGATCCTTGAGGAATAGCCACGCTGTCTTCCACAATGGTTGAACTAATTTACACTCCCACCAATAGAGTAAAAGTGTTCCTATTTCTCCACATCCTCTCCAGCATCTGTTATCTCCAGATTTTTTAATGATTGGCAATCTAACTGGCATGAGGTGGTATCTCAATGTGGTTTTGATTGGCATTTCTCTAATGACCAGTGATGATGAGCATTTTTTCATATGTTTGTTGGCCTCATATATGTCTTCTTTTGAAAAGTATCTGTTCATATCCTTCTCCCGCTTTTGGATGGGTTTGTTTTTTTCTTGTAAATCTGTTTTAGTTTTTTTAAAGAATGACATATGCATACAATGTTCATTAGTTGATTTGTTTCTAGTGGCAGATTTTATTTTCTAAAGTTTTCATGATACCTTCCATCCTACTTATTCTTTTGACATGTGACCTTGCCATCTTTCATCAAGAAACGGAGTCTAATCCACTGCCCCTTAAATCTGAGCTCCTTAGTGATTTGCTAGTGACTAACAGAAGTCACTGCAGTGATGCAATGGAAGTGACTGTGACTTCTGCGACTCAGTTAGAAAAAGGCATGTAGCTTCTACTTGGTTCCTTGGAATTCCTTCTCTCCAGTCCAGGTTCCAGAAACATAAGTGAAGAAATCCTGGAAAAATTTCATCCCCTAGCCTTTTAAATATTCCCAGATGACACCACAGACATAGAAAGAAAAGCTATTCTCAATGTGACTTTTCCAGATTCCTGACACACAGAATCAGTGAGTCTGATTAAGAGGCAGTTGTTTTAAACCACATAACTTTGGGGTGGTTTTGTATGCAGTAACATAACTAGAACACCTTACCATCTTCCTTATCCTACTTTCCACCTTCCAAATCTCCCCAGTTCATGTGGGGCTCCTGTTGTTCTGGAAAAGCTGAGTTGTCCCCCAACCTCATGGGTACAATAGATAATTTAGTATGATCCAGCGATCAATGCCAATCCCCTGGCCACAGAGACTAGTTCATGGAGGGGCGACTGAACTAAAACAGACTCTAATAATCAGGGTGAATATTATAACTTTTGCTTAGAGTTCTCCGTGAAAGGTGTTGTCTCTGTCTGAAGAATTTGGAGCTGCTGCAGTTATTTTTTTTTAACCATAAGGGAAACCAAACCCAAAACAGAGACAACATGTGAAGAAGAAAGTTGAGACCTCCAAAAGCTCAGACCCAGGGCTCTAATTGTAAACCCTTACCTTAAACTTGTCCTTCTTCTACATATTTTAGTTTTATACATTGGTAAACTGTCTTTATTATTTCAGCCAATTTAAGCTGAGCTTTCTATCTTTTGCAACCAAAGGCATCCAAAAGCATCCTTAACTTTCTATGCAAAACCTAAGTTTCCTGGGTGGATTCATGTTAGTGGCTACTATAGATAAAAGAACTGAGGAAGTGAGAAACTTATTTTTTATCGTATATCTTTTTGTACTGTTTGAGTCATCTAACAATATGCATTAAATTACTTTTTTTCATATTGGTAGGAGTCTTTAGGGTGGTGAAATTGGCCATGTTTGGGTTTTATTCCTGTTTATCTATATGATACCCAAAAACCTTCCCATGCAATCCTTAAGTCACTCATTCTTAAAAATAAAAATGAATTGAGTACTTGCTTTGCAAGTAATTACTTCTTTTAAATCTCACAAAAAGTCCAGTGGTTAATATATGTTATTCCCCATGTTATAAAATTGGAAAATAAACCTGAGAGCTACTAAAGAATTTGCCAAAAGTCACAAAACTAGTGAGTAGTAGAGCTAGTATTCAAATTGATGTCTGTGTAAACCAAAGTCCATGCTCGCAAGGGCACCACTATCAATGATTCAAGTGGTTGTCCGGTCTATATTTGAACATTCTATATTAGGATAAGAATAAGTCTGTCGGTGTTTATATTGAACAACAAAAAATGAGTTATCTCTGTTAATTCTACTTACTGGGAAAAGTTGGGGTTTTTTTCTACTAAACTGAACAATCTAATCCCTCATCCAGGTACTAGTTTTTCAAATATTTGAAGACAGTTATCATGTCCATTCCCATGAACTCTCTCACCATCCCAATCCTATCCATGTTGATATAAAAATACACACTGACACAGACTCACACCCACACACACTTCCCATGAACCATTCTTTTTCTAACATCTTTAAATCCTACTCAATAAAGTTTACTAAACCTTTTTTAAGTCATCTTTTTCCCATTTTCACACCATCATGAGTCTACTATCTTCTTTCTTCTTACACTCTTAAAACTAAAGCCCACACAGGGCTAGCAATTTTCCCAAGAACACAAAGCTACAAACTAGTTAAATGCAGGATGTCTGGCTGTTGCTTTCTTGGGAATCAATATTAATATTCCTTATCATACACAGCTCATATATTAATTTATAGTAATATTTGGGTGGATTTCTTCACATTCAAATACTAGATAGGGAGATGATAAGTAGTTAGGTAGGTAGGTAAGTAGACACATCACCATTACCATATAGATAGCTTACTATTGTAATGTTTAGCATTAGCGGCTAACATTAGGAGAAATCGGCAATGAAGGACTAAACCAAATGTTTCAGACCAAAGACTAAAAATTCAGAATGCTTATGTGAGAAAATAAATAACAATTGAGATATTCTATGTGCTGTGACAATCACTTTAAAGAAACAGTATACCTAAATGAGTCTGTATTTAGTTGTGAGTTGGAAATAATTCTTGGCTAAGTGACATATGCCCAGTTTAGAATTATATGTTACTCTTCCAGGGATAACAAAATAACTACCTTTAGCCAAATATTAAAGCGGCTTTAGAATAAACGGTAGACATTTCAGAAGAAATTTTTATCATGTCCAACATGAGAGTTAATGAAAAAAAGGAGGAATTGCGGAGATGCTAATAATGAGGCAATGGCATAAATGCATCTTCAGTCTCTGGGTCTGCACAGGAAGAGGAATTAACACATTAGGAAGAGAATGATTATCACATATCATCCACCATAGCTTTCATTCACCCCAAATATTATAGAGAATAGAGCCCCGGGGCACTCTTTAACTTGTATTAGTCTGTTCTCACACTACTACAAAGAAATACCTGAGACAGGGTAATTTATAAAATTAGGTTTAAGAGGTTTAATTGACTCACAGTTTCACATGGCTAGTGAGGTCCGAGGAAATGTGCAATCATGCTGGGAGGTGAAAGGGTAGCCTCCACCTTCTTCACAAGATGGCAGGAGAGAGAAGAGGAAGGAAGGAGAAAGGGCCTCTTATACATCTATCAAATCTCGTGAGAACTTACTATTATGAGAACAGCAAGTAGGAAACTGCTCCATAATCCAATCACCTCCCTCCCTCAACAGGTTGGATTATAATTGTTAATGAGATTTGGATGGAAACACAGCTGAACCATATCAAACCTCTACTGCCCCCCTCGCCCTGTTTTCCTTCCAACTCACCTGTTTCCCATATATGCCCCATACACCCATATGGACAAACATTACATATGGTGCAAAAATTTTGCCCATTTATTTTTAACCATCCATACAATCCCTATATGAAGTCTTCTTTCTATTTAACGATAATAATGGCTACAATTTGTGTTGTGCTTAATAGATGTGATGGGAGGAGATTAGCCAATGGAAGCACGAGGTGGTACCACTGAATTGTTTTTTCTTCTTTCTCCAGCCTTTCCCAATTCACTGTCTGTGGGGGGGGGGGGGGGGGTCTCACCACAATCATATTATAATGCATTAACTCAGCCCTTCCTCCTTTTAAATTAAAGGATTTAATTAAGGAGTCTGCCTTCCAACTGTCTTCAATCATCCCTACACTGGTCCATATTTCTTTATAAAGTCCCTGATCATTTCCCTTCCATATTTTGTTTGATCATATTTTAGCTTCCACTGCTTAGAAAAACAGATTTTTGTTCTATTCCAATCCGTGATGTCCTGTTATACTTTAAAATATGCACTTAAAAATAGTTTATATTTAAATGCATATTTTTAAAATGCACTTAAAAATAGTTTATTAGCATATGCCATAAAAAGTAATGTTCCTACTCTGATACTTCAGGGATTTTTCTCTTTCACTCACTTAAAATATGACTTCTTAAACAGAAATATTCTGTGACTCTAGGCAGAAAAAAACATGTTTATTTATCTCCTGATGATTATCCAGAACATACCTCATTTTCTATCCAAGTCCTTGAAAGACTTGTGAGTTTTGTCATTTTGTTAAGTATTAATTCTTTGTTTCATGAAAACATTTTCCTGTGGTTGGTGATAATTAATAGCTTCCTTACATCAAGTGCTATAAGTTTTTACGTATTATCCTGGAGCTATGCACAGCTTCATAAAAGCTCAGACCATATGTGAAATTGACGTGGACACACTAATTTACTTAGTCTTATTCCAACTCACCACATGTCATTGTTCATGTCAAAGTTCATAAATCTTGCTTTATTTTAGAAAAGATAATTCGTACACAAGATTGAACTGATTGAAAAAAAATAAGTTTTTATGCAATAAAGAATAAAAATGCATATAATTTTTTTCATGTTTGTTGGCTGCATAAATGTAACAAACCTGCATGTTCTGCACATGTACCACAGAACTTAAAGTACAATAAAAAAGAAAAAAAAAAGAACTTTAATGCTGATAGTTTTCACTACAAAGCTTCATTAAATAAATTAGCAATTGAGGGGGAAGAAAAAGCCATGAGACAGTGATTCATAGCAACAGAGTAAGAGAGAAAACAGAAAACAGCACTGTTACAAAGGAATAACCAAAAAAAAAAAAAAAAAAAAAA
>NW_016107337.1:129446-143535 GCF_001604975.1 Cebus imitator
AAAAAAAAAAAAAAAAAAAAAAAAAAAAAAAGGGGTGCACAGAAAGGTAAAGGGATAGGCTAAACAACTTTAAAAACTGCACGTGATTTTTGGATATGCATTTTGTTTTGATAGTAATAAACTACTACAAATGGATGTTTATATTGCAGCTTAAATTCCAGAGTTCATTATTGTGCACATTAATTTAAAGTCATTGTGAAACAGCAATTAAAACTACACTATGGAACAGCTACATATTTTTGAGACCCCCAAACATTGTGTATACTATATTCTAAGTTTAAACTGAGAAAAATATTACTAGCCCATCGTTAACTCTAAAGTCCGAAAAACTTCATTTAGCTAAACTGTAGGTGATATGCCCAATCAATAAGAAGTAAACCAAAATCAACTAATATGTATTGAGAATGTATTATAAGAAAGACACTTATATAGCACAACTAATTATGGTCTAAACAGGCTACTAATGTTGGCCAAATAATTTGCTTGCATTAGACTAGATTTTCCAAGGTAAGGCATACATAATCAATGTCAAGTATGGAAAGTTCTGTGTTTAATTGATGAAGTATATACAAAACAAACATTTTAATGCCATTAAAATGAGGACACAGGATTAAAGAAAAAATTTAGTACAGGTGTAAACATATGTGACAATACTAAAAAGATGTTTAAATGTTACTGTTTCCTGAAGCAGATGCAATACATGATTCACTGTTCTATTTCAGTAAGCAGGCAACATCCTCATAAAATAAACAGACACATTTGGCAACAAGACATCATTTTTATGAATTAGATTTTTAGAATACGAAACATTTCAAAGGATTTTGCTACAGTATATCATTGTACCTGGTGTACATTTATAGTGTGTCTTTTATTTCAAAATTGACTAAATTAAATCAAGTTTCAATGAGATGAAATGAACTGATGAAAAGCTGTTTCTGAATCTTTGAAGTGGTTTGGGTTTTTTTTGATTAAGGCAAATCTGTCTTGTAGCGCGTTAATGTAAATTATAGTAGTGAATGTCATATCTCCATCTGCTCCAGCAATCTGTTAAAATATACAGTTCTTTTCTAGGGAAGAGTTTATAAGCTTTCAGAATATTGTTAACAGTGCCCCACCCCCCAGTAAACGGTGTCTTGGCAAAACCTATTCTTCACCAATGACCTAATTTCCTGCCCTGGAAGAATTTCTTGATGTTATCCCCAGAAGCTTATAAATATTTCTTCTCTATTTCTAGAAAGGGTTTAATCGACCCTTGATAACATCTTCTATCCTGTGTGCATCCAGCCACATCAGTGCAGCAGACACTGCATTTAGAAATCACCATGGGAGCTAGACATTCTTCACAACAGAACATTCACTTTGGAAAAGAGAGAAAAACAAGTCAAAGGGAAAGCAAGAGCTTTCAATCACAGTAAGGGCAGACTTACAGCATCTCTAGGGTTTAGTCATCTTGAGGCACCAGCATTGGTTTGACAGAAAAAAATCCTGTCTGATTTCTACAGAGAAAGCTTGTATGAGTTACTTAACATATAAAGCCACACTTAATAACAATGTCTACATAAAAGAACAAATGAAGTCACCTTTATGAAAGTAAGTCATAAAATACTATAGCTATTAGTGGGGATGGGGTCTTGCCATGTTGGTCAGGCTGTTCTCAAACTCCTGACCTCAAGTGATCAGCCCATCTCAGCCTCCCAAAGTGCCGGGATTACAGGCATGAGCCACCACGTCTGGCCCAAAAGCATATTTTTTCATAAGAAAAAAAATGCAATCATTACAGATAAGTCACTGCAAGTCATCATGAGGACATATGTATTGTTTTAGATACGTTATAAAAGCAAGGTTTTACTCAGAAAACATGATAAATATGCCTGAGCTGTTGAGAGCTGGTATGTCAATGAGCATTAAGAGACGCTCTTGGAGATTTGCTGTACAACAGAGCATATAAGTACACATTCCGGGAAAAAGGCTTTCTGGCAAGGCATTATAAATCCTTTTCCTGCAGTTTTCAGAAACAGTATTGCCTTCTGATCTTAAAAAAAAATAAAAACGAAAAACACGTTTTTGAGTTCTGTGCCCCCAAACCCACCAAACTTATATAAAAAATCTCTACCCATTTGCAAAAGCAAAAGAAACAAATTTGGTGAGCTCAGATAAGGTATTATTTGCTTATTTTTTAGTTATTTTATGTGGCATAATTTTTCTTTCTGGAAAAGGAAAAATTAGGTTAGATCATTCAAATCCGATATTTAAATTTTTAAAGTATGCATCAGTCTTTGCTTAAGCTTCAATATAAATTTTATTTTTAAAAAGTCACTGATGAGAAAGGCTTAAGAAAATATAAAAAGAAATAGAAATCTAAATCCCAAATAAAATAACATGATTTTAATCAACGATGACTGAATTTCAAAGTGAATATGTAATATATGTAATCTTATATATATCATCTAAATAGTGTTGTTAGCATATAGTTTGTATACTATATTCTATATTATTACTATTATATAGCTAAAAGTACTATGTAAATAGTATTATTACATAAATAATATATAATATTATATATATAAATAACATATAACATATATGTAGTATCTTCTTTTAGGTCCAGAAGTTCACAGAGAAATATTTTATTGAGGCCAGAGAAAGTTTAAAAGCTGTAGCCTGAACTCGAAAAGCTTGTCTCCTCAGTTTTTAAGATGTGATTCTGGGGCCACCAGCACTACCAAGGTCAAAACACTAGGTTTGTGTTGTCTGCAGTAACTGATGTTTAGAAGTTGAAGATATGCTCAAGATAGGTAACTCAAACAAAAAATTGTTTGGATCCCATATATACAATCTTATGAAATCAAGATGATTCAAGAAGATCTAAACAGACTGTATTGTTTTAAAAAACAATGTCTGTTTCATTAAAATTGTAAATAAATGACCCAAATTATTCTGGATGGCCATTGGGAACAGTTGTTACTGATATGGATTTTGTATGTAAAACAGTTATAAAGTACTAAGATATTTTTCTATCAAAATTCCTAGTTTCCTTGACAAGCAGAAGCTAATAATGCTAGTGAAAACAATCTAAAAATTATATTCCAGAAATATATATGGTACAATCTTATGTTGCATGTTCAGAGTATAGATACTAAAAGATAATAGTTTAGATACACAGGTAGATGATAACAGACAGATACATAGTTACCCAGAGTAAGATAATCAGTATATAACACAAGAATTTAATTTTTTAAATTCATAAACATATAAAAAATGTGGTGGCCTATTATCATTCAGCTTGCTGTAGGACGAAACCTTAATTGCTTCAATTGTTCTTCTGTCTACTGCATTAGAATAATAGAGCATAATTATTTCCCCTCACCTCCTGACAGGGTTGGAGATTTTGCCCTTCTTGATGTCCAGTTTTCATTTGTTAATAACTTTCCACTAGGGTCTTCATTATCTACTGGGGAAAATAATAAAAGAATAGAAGAATTGAGGTTAGAGGAAATGGAAATGGACGGAGGGAGCAAGTATTGGGATTCACCACAAGGAGCCGTATAAACCACAGAATTCACTCCAGAGACGATCCCTAAAAAGGAAAAGTGCCAACTACTAGGAAAGAGTCTAGATTGTGGGCCAAGAAACAGTCTACCAATTTCAGTTGCTCAGTTCTTACGTGTTGCCGACTTAGAATTCACTCACCCAAAGAGAGGACTTCACTCTATCTCCAGGCAGCACCTCAATTACTGGTGGTCCATCAAAGTGGCACTGTATAGGACAAGATTTTACTTGGTTCTGGTCTAATCAGGCCATAAGATCAGCCTCCGCAATGCCCTAAAAAACTGTTAAATCCAAAAGTGCAAGTGTTCTGTAAACCTAGACAAGCCTACACAGGCATCAGAAGGGGCTCAGCTGCACAAACTTGAGCCTGCTAAGGTGAGATGTTGTTAGTGTTGCTATCTTTACCCATAATTAAAAGAAAACTAAATTGAATATTCTTGTAATGTTCTTTGATAAATAAGATGGTAATTCAAGATCTTCCAGTGTTGAAGATTAAAATACTATATCACATAAAATCTCTCACTTGAAAGATGAACAAAAACAAAATACACTTAGAATATTAAATTTAAAAAGCTAGTTTATTAAGAATTAGAGAACCACCAGAAAAGTGCTATCAAAGTTTGCAGAGCTCTAAGAATGACAGCACTAAAGACAGGCCTGAGAAAATATGGAATCTGAACTGGGCCTTGAAGAAAGACAGTATATGAGAAGGTAGAGAGAAGGAAATGGTTATTACAAGTCAAGAAAGTGGCAAGAATAAGGTTGTCTCATAATGAATCTGGATTGCATATCATGGCAAATATCTCTAGATAAAGGCTTCAGGTTGAAGTCAAGTTGTACATCAAATAACTTCAAATGATTCTTATGAACTAATAATGAATCAATTGATCATCTACTATAGACAGACATTACATGAGTACCCTACATTTTGCCAAGTACTGTGCTTATCATTCTGCATGTAGTTCTAAGCAAAAATAGCCGTGTTTCCACCATGGTATAATAAGGACAACATACTTTAATCAAAGACAGCCACAGAGTCATATGAGACTGAGAAAAATTAATGAACCGTTATACCACTAGTGAACAGAAATAGAATGGATTAATTCAGGACTGAGTGACCCAAAGCTCATGTTCATTACATAGTAATGTCTTTTGTGTCAGTGGGAAAGTGACTGTACTTAGTGTGGCAGAAGAGGAAAAGATTGATTGCAAGGGTTTAAGTAATAGGGACACAAATTTTAGTCCAGTGAATTTCTGTAACAATTACAAATGCCTCAAATTAGACCAGTCTGGCTTGCAGATGGAAATTTAAACAAAGGCTAAAATACTGCCTTCTAGGAGTACTGTAAGGAGAATTATTGTACTGGGTAATTTTAAGGACTTTTATAAATTTAAGAGTCAGTTAATCCATGACTTTTTTGAATAGGTAATGTGATTACTGAACTCAAAATAAATATTGAGGATACCTGTACAAGGAGTGTGTAATAAAATCATTTCCAAAATAATAAATAATATAACTTCTACTCTAAAATGCCTGGATATTCACCTAATATGATTGTCTTCTATTAATCATTTTATTTTTAAAGTTCCCTTGCCAATCCTTATTTAAAAATCTTCTTTGATGATATATTCAATTTTGACATTATCAAATCAAGGGCAAATTTAAAACATTTGGCGTTCTTGAGCGTCTTTTAAATGCTCAAAATATTCTGTAACAGATTGGTATTCAACATCATTTCTTCAAAACCTTACATTAAAACTTGATTTTAATTACCTCTCAATTATATTTTGCACCTCTCCTGTGAGTTAGCTATTTTAAAGGAACTAAAGTTGCTAGGAGGAAGAATTACATTTTAAAATGCAATATGACAACTTTAGACTTCACTTCTGTAGCAGTTATAAAATAGTTCTCTCAAGAAACACACTTTCATATGTGTTTTCCTCTTTTGATTAAGTAATCAAAGTAATCAGTAACCTCTCATAATTGGCTTCAGATTTCTACATGTACCTATGCTTTCTCAAAATGAAAATGAAACACAGGAAACAATAAGGAAGCGTTGACTGTTAGACATAAGCCCCAGGTAGAACTAGACTAAGACTGAAGCACAGAGACCTCTGCGTAGATATTGTTATATCAGGAGATGTGAAGGCCTTTAACTAATGTTAAAAAGGTTAATAAATGTTAACCTTTTAGAATTTGATGAATTTATAATTTAATCACACCCTTTTTAACTGTCTTAGAAAGCTTTCCCAGGGCACAGAGGTTCCTATTAGTATTTATGCTCATTATTAATGAAGCAAACACGCATAACAAGAGTGAGATGATGATGATGATGATGATGATGATGATGATGACAGCTACATTTGTCAAATACCTACGATGTTCCAGGCACAGCGGTAAACACTCTAAAAGTTTATGTTTTACCATGAAAAATGATGGTAAAAATAGCAATTACTTTTGCATCAACCTAATAACTGCTTCACAATACAACACTGTGCATACACTGAGGGATCAATAAGGATAGACAAGTAATCATGGCATCAGATTAGCAAAAAGTAAAGCAGGAGCTTTAGATAAGAAAGGTCCACAGTTAACCTGGGACTTCTGATTTTAAAACGATGCTGATCCCCTCTCATCTTAGAAATTATTCAGAAACAAAGAGGAAACAAAAAGTCTTGAAAGACAACTTTTTCTGTCTAAAAGTAAGAGAAACCTGGGGGCTGCAAAAAAGAAGCACACAGGATACTGTGGGAGCGTATCCAAGATGGTTTGTCATTAAAGAGAGGCTGGAAGCAGAGATGAGTGAGGAATTGCACAGGCAGACTATATTTTCAGGAGACAGTTTGTTGCCAAGAAAGGTTGAAAGAAAGAGACTGAATCATGAGTCACCCTAAAGCTGCCAATCTTAGATGACTGGGAAGTCAACCATAAAACACCTTGCTCACACACATGTGATGTTATAATGAGCTCTTCCAGCCTACAAGATTACCTTGGTCTCTCTCACAACCCTGGAAAATATGTAGTCCAAGTAGAACCTATCTCTATAAACAAAATGAGTAGTTACATGCAAGGACTTTGTACAAGATCTTTACTAACAAACCAAAAGAAAATTTAAAATCTGAAAGAACAAGAAAAATGAGTACGTATCACTATGAATTTCTTAATGTAATGAATAAATAGCTCAAAAAAAAAAAAAGATTTCAGCCGGACACGGTGGCTCACACCTGTAATCCCTGCACTTTGGAAGGCCAAGGTCTCTACCAAAAATATAAAAATTAGCTGGGTGTGGTGGCATGCGCCTGTAGTCCCAGCTACTCAGGAGGCTGAGGCAGGAGAATCGCTTGAACCCGGAAGGCAGAGGTTGCAGTGAGCCGAGATCACCCCACTGCACTCCAGCCTCGCCACAGAGTGAGACTCCATCTAAAAAAATAAATAAATAAAAAAATAAAACTCAAAACACAGAGAAACTAACTCTGGGGACAAATTGTGAAAACACAGTAAAAGGTAAAACATAATATGGCAGAACTTAGAAGGGGGAAAAGGCAATTACATCATAGAGATGAAGTCCACGTGGGAAGCAGACAAAAGGAGTAAATGCTGCCAGGAACACAGTAAAGGCCATGGAAGACAGGATTAGGAAAAGGAAGTGAAATGAGAAAGTAAGCATAGTTAAGTATTAGAGCGAAAATCACAACGCATGAAAGAGAAATGAGATCCTAATATATACAAAATTGATACGGAAAAGAAATTTATGTTGAAGAAGAAATCCAACATAACAGTAAAGAAAAGCAAATGTATTTAAGAAAATTATTCAAAAATTTGAAAAGGCTTAAATTTGTGAAAGCACAGAACACAAGGTATCCCGGTGAAAAAAAATAAAGACAATACATCCAAATACCAAGGCATTTCTTAAGCTAATCAAACTAATATCAAGATGATCTTCCTATCTTTTGTAGCTGGGGTTAGAGAAAGGGTCATTTAAAACAGATAAAACCAGTACTTAACGCCTGATGTTTGAAAATAATTAAGAGTACAAATACAAAAACAAAGAATAGTAATAATATTAATGAAAATCAATGTGGAAAGGAAAAAGCTAAAGTGGAAAAATGTCAAAATATAATGTTTTATTTTATTATAATCTTATTATTAATCACAGCAAGTAGTCAATAGACACTACTAAGAAATAGCAAACTAATTGCATCACGTAAAGGTATAGTTAGAAATGTAACTATTAGGGGAAAATTATAATTATAAACAAATTATTACAAATTAATTATAAATTACACAAAATAAGAAAGCAGCAAAGAACAAATTCAAGCCATATCACAAGAGCTATAGAAATAAACAAAAACAAATATATATATATATATATATATTTTTTATTGTGTTTTAGGTTTTGGGGTATATGTGAAGAACATGCAGGATTGTTGCATAGGTACATACATGGCAATGTGGTTTGCTGCCTCCATCCCCATTACCTATATCTGGTATTTCTCCCCATATTATCCCTCCCCAACTCCCCACCCCCCACTGTCCCTCCCCTAAGTCCCCCCAACAGACCTCAGTGTATTATGGTCCCTTCCTTGTGCCCATGTGTTCTCATTGTTCAACACCTGCCTATGAGTGAGAACATGTGGTGTTTGATTTTCTGTTCTTGTGTCAGTTTGGTGAGAATGATGGTTTCCAGGTTCATCCATGACCCTACAAAGGACACAAACTCATCGTTTTTTATGGCTGCACAGTATTCCATGAAATACCAAGGGTGGAGATGCTCCAGCTGCTGGTGAAGATGCATGAATAGGTCCAACCAACTGTACATTTGGAAAAATAAAACTTTAACAAAATATATATATATATATATATATATATATATATATATATATTTTAAATTACAATAATATGATGAATATATAGCACCAAATATATCTTTTACATCAGTGGCTAAGATAACTTATTAGTTTGGTTCACAAAGATTCCTAAAATGAATTAGAGAGATAAAAATTAAAAAGATGGACAAATATATACAAGGCAAATGAAAACAAAAAGAAAACACTAATCAAGATGATTTTTATTAGAAGCACAAACATAAAAAGCATAAACTATACAAAAAGCATGCTCAATAACAACAAGTGTGCAATCCACAACTCAGAATTACAACTGATTAAATAACATAGCAACAATATACACACAACAAGTATAGGATATATAAAGAGAAATAGCCAAATGCATCAGTAGTATAGAATAAGAATTTGCCTCTCTCATCCTTGATATGTCAAGTGGACATAAAATAAGTTAAAATATAGGAATCCTAAAAAGCATTGTTAACAATGTAGTATGGAATCACTGTGTGTCCCACCTTTATATCATGAAGAGAGACAATACCTACCTATTACATATCTATGAAATAGTAATAAAATGTGTGTGTTTATTTATTGAGCAAAAATTCAAATTCTGAAAAGTAGAAATAGTAAAGGCATTATATGCTTTATCACAAAACAATAAAACTAGAAATTAATAACAAAACTAGAAAAGAAAAACATACCACTTGAAAACTGTTGAGCCAAAATGTAAATAAAAAATAAACTGCAAGCCCTCTAGAAAATAACAATGAAAATAACTTGCTTTAGAAATTATGTAATAAAGCTAAAGTAGTGCTGAGAGGAAGATTCATAGCCTTAAATATTTCTATTGAAAACTGAATGAAGAAGACTTCCCATCACCAGACACATAGTAGATTAGGTAATTTTTTAATGCTATCGTAATACCCTGGAATTAATGCTAATTATTTTTGCACATTATTATATTTGCGACTGTCTGTCCTTCCATTGGACTGGAAACTCCTCATTTAGGAAAAGGATTACATCTTAACTGATTCACTATGCCATGTGAAATACTTAATCAATACTTTTGAACAACTATATGAATTAATGGAAACTGTTGGAGAGAACTTATATATTTTGTGACTATCTCCGTAGTATATCTGCATCCAACTCTAAACGTTTATGCATATATGATTTCTTGTGAAGATTTTTAAACAATTGTTTTGCCTCCCCTGAATCTCTGGAGAACAATTGACCAAAGCCAATATTTTGAAGGTACAGCAATAGATCAAAACAAACAAAAAAAAAAAAAATCACAACTACAATGTGAAAGGAAAGAAAATACGCAATTATTTTCAATGTTCTCCATTGGAAAAATAGGGAATTTTACTTTTAAAAATTGGCAATGAGAAACAGCAACTTCCTCCCCCAATTCCAAACTAATCAAAGAGGGTAAAAGAAGAAAATCATAAGGATTTCATATCTTAGATGGGCTATTACTGAAAATGTTCACATTTACTGTGGAATTCTTTGACTTGACATTTTATAGTATAGACATGATACTGGTAGAGAAAATTCATAAAATTTGGAACTGCAACCAATGTTCCAACAAAATATATTTGGTAATTATTAAAGATTCATTTTTACATTTTTTAAGAATTTAACATTCATCCCTTATAAATAACCATAATTATAGGTTACCAAAGATATTCTTTTAACCTTGTTAATTTTGTCCCTCAAGAAGGTATTTTTCCTCTCTAGTGAAGAGAACTGAGGAGGAAATCAACACTGGTAACTACGTAATTACTTTCTGTCTATATAGTTCTTCTTGAGTTTTTAAAAGAATATAGCATCTCCATATTTTGTCTTTAGTATCATATTGAACATTTACAACCATACTGAACAATCATCCCATTAATTAATATGTTACTGACAACAACTTTATTCTTTGGCTCATTGTCTTTGATTATTATCAAGTAAATTTGTTGAATTCATATTTGAGTTTAGCTTTCTTTTCTAGCAAACCCTCATAAGCAAATTAAAAATAATTTGTTATTAGTCATCTTGCTAGCTATGTACACATTTTTATATACAGAAATTAGAATTTATCCTTAAAAATATTAATACATGGGATTCTTCGTAGTAGTCTTCCATTGTTTCATATTAAGTTTAGCTGTGAATTACTTTCTTATTGTTATGTATCATATCAGAATTGACATCAATCTTTTTGTTTTTTGAATGAAGCCTTAAACTTGAGCACAAACCCACCAAAATTTACAACATTAAAGATGCCCTATTATTTCTTTTATTAGATAAATGAATGGACTTGATTTTTTTTAATTTTCCTGTTTAATATTTGTTCTCATCTGCTTTCTAAGAATCTACTATGAAAGATTTACTTTCATTTGCATATTGGCCTACAAATGATATAGTTTAGAATTTTCCTTGAGTTAGAATATCAAAGGTGTTGAACCAGTAAAGCCCATGATTTCTTTGCCAACATAATAAAGGTTTTTAAAAGACCTTTTCTGCTTTCTTAAATTGAGTTTACTTAATTCTTGTTGCATTAAACCAAGGTTAAAACATTTAGTTTGTGTAATTCCCATTATAAGACACATTAGAAAAATGAAAAATCAAAAAGGCCAAAAAGGCCTCCTGTGTTCTTAACCTGGTTATGTCCATTTATCGTAAAAAGCCTAGATCTACATCCATCTATTATCCACTGCATAAACATTTTTTAAATAAATGTTCACTTTATTAATTACTTTTAAATGCTATTAACCTTTTATCTATTTTCCCAGTATCCTTTATTTCCAAATTTTCTATAATGTGTATTATTTTTAATAAAAATGTTATAAGATAAATAAAATTAAGGTTACATGATCTATTCAATATGAATTATAACATACTACAGATTGTTAAATATAACTGAACATCAAATTAAAATAATTTTGGAATCATAATTTTATATGAATTAAATGAAAAATAAGATAATTAGAATAATCTAAAATATTTCAAGTGGTTGCTATGCTCTCCTCAATCTTCAAAAAATGATAAATTTCATCTTTAAAGGATGTGATAAAACAATTCTTTTTAAAAGTATCTATAAGGTTAGTTTTCTATATCTTCAAGATATGGACATTGTAAATACAATAAATTTTAGGAAATTCTCATGTCGTTTGGTAACTAGGTTTAAAGTATTTTAAATTGTGAAAACAAACATTTTCAAGTTTAAAAAAAGTAATGAAATAGAGGTTTAGAAAATATTTTACACACACAAACTATTTTATGTTCAAACAACAAAAAACAAACACCTTATAACACAAGTTCTGAAAATCAGACTCTTGGGATTATTTCCACTTTTTTACTAGGCACACAAGAAGAAAATATTTTTGTAATTTCTTTATAATTCTGCTTGTATATACATTATGAAAAGTGTAGGAAAAGTAGAACCAAAATTCTTAAACTGAAGCTGTGTTTACACAGTAGAACCAAAATTCTTAAACTGAACCTACGTTTACACAGACAAAACTGAAGAAATATGCAAGAGATTTTTTTAAACAATCTAACTAGAGATAAATTTTAACTGAATTATTATGGAAAATGTCTTCAAATTTGTTTCTTTCAGTTGTAGAAATATACTTTGATACCCAAATTGCAATATAATATTACCGTCCAAAAAAATCTATTAAACATGTAGATAAAAATATATACTTGCATAAATTGTGTATTTAGAGCTAAATAAAGATACTTTCTGACTTTTAATGGATTGTAATATGAAATACATACTACTATATTACTGAAATTTTTAATATATTAAAAATACACATAGCAGATAATGTTCAATTAATACATGGTGAAAAATATATCATATGGAAATATTCGTCTAATCAGAAAAGGACAACTAAGCAGAAATTTAAGCTTTCAAAAACTGTAATAATCAGAAAGAAACATAAAACACCCTATAATACTGTATAAGTAGGGCCTTAATCAGTAGAATAAAAAAAAGATCAAATAAAATCTTCAAGTGAATGATAAAAATTACTCTGCAAAATTTATATTTAAAAAAATGAGTACTTTCAATTTAGATAAATGAAAGCCAAAAGGAATGTAACAGAAATCTATAAAATCATAAAGGAGATAGGTAGGAAAACTGTTGACTTTCTTACCAAATTCGAATGTACTCCAACACTGGTAAACTCTTCTCCTCTAAACTCTACCCCAAGACTGAAAGACAAAGCTTTGGGAAAAATAGTTAATCAAATGTCATATTGAAGACTCCATTTCCAGCAAAATTTGGTGATGCTATAATTTGATCAACAGGAATTTAGAGGCTAAATCCTTATGGACTATTAAGGAGAGAAAGAAGTGTTTGGAACCAAATTTTACCTTCCTACCTACTCATTTTGAGAGAGAGAGAGAGAGGGAGAGAGAGTCTATGCAACAAAGCATCTTTTATAACAAACTTATCTGTCCTTTGAATATCTTTCCCCCTTTTCTAAATCAGTCTTTATCAAAGATGAAACAAAAACAAATCAGTAGTCACTGTATAGCCTTATCCAAGACTAAGTAGGTTTCACATCTTAGAAAACATTGTTTAAAATGAACATTTCAAGCAGAAATATTTCAAGGCTAGGGATCATTTACTTGGCACAGAGAAAGACTTAAAGTTTGGTAATGAAAGATTTTGCAAACCCACAGTACCATTTATCCATACAAAACATCTAGTGTTAAGGAAATATAATTTCTACATGGCATTATTGCTATATTCTAAGTCTGTATTCTAAAATATCTTTTTATCTTGAACTAAAAATATTTTATGTAAATCAACCTTCTTTTATAGTGTGCTGAAAGGAAAATCTGATTCTGTTTACATAAATTTTCTTAGTCTGTTCTTCCAAGAAAGTATTCCTACATAGAGCATACATTTTCCCTCATCTTATGATGTGGATAGACAAGGTATGCTTCTTCATTTGTATTTATATTATCATTAGGTTTTTCTAATGAGTCTCTGGCAGCAGGGTATAGGTGAAATGTATTAAAGATATTTTTGACTTCCATTATTCTCTTAACAAATGGAGCCTTTACTATTTAGAAACCACTTATTAATCTGATGTCAGTTAAGTGAGTTTATGTATTTCAAAACAAATAGAGACCACCTTTACCTGAAGAGTTATATCCAGATTTTTCCTGCTGTTTCCATAAATTAAATGACCAAGATTATTACTACTGTTCTCATTCATGACTCTTCAATCATAGAAACACTGGAAATCATTAGAAAGATTAACTATTTTTTTAAGATGCTGTTTGATACTGAAAATCTGTTGAAAAAGATAGTAATTCACAACTTGCTGTGACTTCTCTGACAATGAATAGACCTAGTATTTTTCCAGTCTAACATCTTTATATTGTTGCCTTATTAATGATTCCACTATTAGAATTGTGGTTTTTGTTTTCAAATAACCCCATTAAAATTATGCAAAGAATATGAAATAACACTTCTCAAAAGAAGGCATAAAAGCAGTCAACAAACATGAACAAATGCCCAACATCATTAATGATCAGATAGATGAAAATCTTTTTTTTTTTTTCCCATTTATTTATTTTATTGTATTTTAGGTTTTGGGGTACATGTGAAGAACATGCAAAATTGTTGCATAGGAACACATGTGGCAGTGTGATTTGCTGCATTCCTCCCCATCACCTACATCTGGCATTT
>NW_016107337.1:148435-223651 GCF_001604975.1 Cebus imitator
CGCCGACAAAGCAGCCGCGCGGGGCAAAGCAGCGGCGCTGGCCGGCACAGCCTCACTGGCCGATACAGCCGCGCTGGCGACCGTGGAGCACCTCTGCCCGGGAATTTCCTAGTCTGTGGGCAATAAAAACACGGCGTCCACTCACCCTCTGCGCTTTCACTGGGAGCTGCAATCCTGAGCTGTTCCTAAACGGCCATCTTGGATCCCAATCCAGATAAATGAAAATCTAAAGCACAATGACACACCATCTCATACCAGTTAGAATGACTATTATTAAAAAGTCAAAAATTAACAGATGTTAGCAGGATTACAAATAAAAAGGAATATTTAGGCACTGTTGGTGGGAATAAAAATTAGTTCAGCTCCTGTGAAAAGCAGTTTGTTGGAGAGTTCTCATTGACCTAAAAATAGAATTGCCATTTGACCCAGCAATTCCATTACTGGATATACACCCAAAGGAAAATTGTTCTACAAAAAGGCACAGGTACTCCCATGTTTATTGCAGCACTATTCACAATAGCAAAGACATGGAATCAACCTAAGTGTCCATCAGCAATGGACTGTACAAAGGAATGTGCTACATACATGCCATGGAATACAACACAGCCATAAAAATACAAAAGCATGTCCTTTGCAGCAACATGGATACAGCTGGAGGCCATTATCCTAAGTGAATTAACACAGGAGCAGAAAATTAAATATCAGATATTCTCATTTATAAGTGGGAGTTAAACTTTGGGTACACATGGTCACAAAGATGGGAATAATAAACACTAGGGATTCCAAAAGTGGGGAAGAGAAGGGTGGCAAGGATTTTAAAAATGCCTGTCAGTTACTATGTTCACTACATGGAAAACAGGATCATTAGAAGCTCAAACCTGAGCATCACACAATAAATACACTGATGTCACAAACCTGCACATGTATTCCTTGAATAAAATAAATAAATGAATAAAATAAATAAAATAAAATAGGAAATGACCAAACTATACACTTGGAGAAAGTATTCACAAACATACATCTGACCAAGTCTTTGTATCCAGCACATCTGTAAATCATATATAAAGAAATTCTGCAACTCAAAAAAAAAAAAAGTCTAATCGTGAGTGGCTTTTTAAAATGTAATTAAAATTTAAGACACTTTTTCCTTCCTTTTCCTATTTTTTTCTCTTCTCTATAGTTCTGTTTCTTTCTTCCCTGTTCTTTACTGATAGCCTTTGCAATGTGACATATTGGTAAGAAGTGATTAATGCAAGTCTCAAAAAGCCACAGACTTCGACTGGTTACAGATAAGTTAATCACCATCCTTTTCCCCTCTTTTTCTTTCTTAAATACACACAAATAAACACACAAACACTTTATCAGTGAGGGATCTAATAGAAAACAGGTGACAGATTCAGAGAGTATAAATAGTCTTCAAAGGGACAAATTACCAGTGCAGAGTATAGGGAACTCAGGGACCGGCAACAGAAGGAAGTCATTAACCACCTAGTCCTGAAGGGACAAAATGAGAATCTGTGCTATTCGAACTTGGTTTATCTGTTACAGTAGGAATGGGACTAATGAGAGTGGTGTCCATAAGTACAAGAAAGTAGCCACAGCCAAGCAGACCAAAGAAAACATCTGTAGGAAGAGGGGAGTGGGGGAAAATCAATACTTCAACCTCATTCTTCTCCCACTCTCCCACCTCCTACCACAGGAGGCCATTGGCCTAACCAAATGAAAATTGGAAGGAAAGAAGCTCAGGCGTATGGTACTTGGAGCTGAATTCAGGATCCCAGAAGGGACAGTGAAGAGTGGAGAATCATCGGGGGAAGGCAGAAGGGCGAGACAGAAAAGTACTATTGCTCCCAGACAAACACACATGTAAACTCATATATACCCCTTTCTGTTCCCATAGTTCTTAATTCAATTCACAAGTTGTCCAGATTGGTGGATTCACTGAAATGATCAGGTACTTCAGAAAGAGAAAGGAAAGAATATTCCACTTGTAGTTTCAATGGCACATTCTCATCATTCCATTTCCAGGATCTTTGTTCATAATCCAGAGGTGTGACATACATTCCTTCTTACGTGTAGAGATTATCTATCTTGCAAAAAAAAAAAAAAACCCTTTTCTTTGCTTAGCTTTTTAAAAAATATGATTTTACATAAATGGTTTAATAATATCCCAACGTCCAGGAAAATGTCAAAATTTTACCAGTTATTTTTTACATCATTGTTGCTGTGGTAATAACTACGGTTTATTGCATTTTCTCTTTCCCAGGCAACTTATTTGTAAATTTGCATGTGTTATCTAACACAACACTTAAAATAGCTCTATGAGGGAGATGGTAGGAATTTTTAGGACATTCAGAGGTTAAGCAATTCCTTCAAGGTTATTGTGTGGTATTGGTGGAGCAGGGGATTTAAGCACTAACCTTTCCTATCCTGAAATCTGTTTCTTGCCATATTGCACTGCCTCTCCTTGGATGTCAAATTATCCTCTTGGTTTATATCTTGATTTAAGAGACCTAACACCCAAGCAACACCCAAAGCACTTTGAGGGCACATGCCAACATGACATACTGTGATTAGTACAATATCAATACATTTTATCTTATCATGCCTACAAATGTAAAATTTTTCCGAGAATAACAATGATAGAAGGATATCATTTTTATATCCCTCCCTATTATAGACAATTGTTTTCATAATGGTAGTCTTATCTTTCTTGGTGATTCTCTTCCTAAATCCATTATGAAATGATATACTCTGCCTTTTTCTTCTGAGACATAGTCTCACTCTGTTACCCAGACTGGAGTGCGCAGTGCCATCACTGTTCACTGCAGCTTCGACATTTTAGGCTCAAATGATCCTCCCACTTCAGTCTCCTGAGTAGCTGGTACCACTGGCATGTGCCACCACACCTGGACAATTTTTTATTTTTTGTAGAGACAAGATCTTACTATGTTGTCCAGGCTAGTCTCGAACTCCTGGGCTCAAGCACTCCTTCTGCCTCAGCCTCCCAAAGTTCTGGAATTATAAACATGAGCCACCATTCCTGGCCAAAATGATATATTCTCTAGGAAATAAAACATATTTAACTTTTATATGTTGATAATATTGAAATATGTAAATTTCTAAATATTTGCAAAGGAAATTAATGATTAGTGGGTGGAAAACAGTATTATTTCTACAAAAAATAACTTTTGCTTTTCCTCAGGTATCAGCAGTTCTTTATTACTGTGTAAGTTTTTGAGGTATGGATCATGTTTAGATAATTATCACTGGTATAAGCAAAGAAAGATCATATACCTGTAAGCATACTACTCAGTTATTCCAAAGCTCTGACCCCAAAGTCAGTCTCTCCCAAAAGCAATTTGAATAGCTTAAAAAATGATTTGAATTCTTCACACTCTCCTTTTAAAAATAAAATTCTCTCAAGCCAAAATATATCTCTGAGGTAAGTTTTGGTCAGAGTATAGTAATAACATTTTTTATTTGAAGAACTTGTTCTATGACCCAAATATCATGTTCACTCTTATATAATATTCTGATAAATAATTCCTCAAACTATTCTACTTGAAAAAAACAGAACTATGCCATGTATATGACAGTTACATACTGAAATCATCAGATGAATAAATAAGTAACACAGACAATAATTTTTTTAAATAAATTAGTAGATAAAAAAAATGGGTGAAAGTTAAAAGCTGCAGAAATGTTTATGTATTGGACTGTCTTTAGAAATGATGCCATTGCTCTTCTCTATTTCTAGAAGCTAGAAGCCTGGAAGCAACATTTCTCAAAATTCTTATAATCAGGATTCCAGGTTAGAATGTGCCAGCCAGAGGCACTTGTGTGAAGTTTGAGAGGCGAAAGAGACAGAAACTGTATTATTGTTTCTCCATCAGAAGAGACAGCCACATACTTGCGGGCTTCAGCAGAGGGGATATTTTGTGTCAGTCTCTGAGTGGTTTTCTGAGAATCACCTAGCTCAGTTGTGGAGGCAACTAGGAAGATAACCAATAGTTTCCAGAGAATTTCTGGAAACTAGAACACTTTAGAGTAAGTGGTCACATTCTCTTCCATTCCTCTTACCCTGCCAATGGTTTTGAAAGCATCTAGTTATCTGTATCCTTTTCTGTTTAATATGCATTGAGTGGTCCTTTTGTGTTTCTGATCAAACTTTGGACGATACATGCTATAATTTTCTGAGATGGCATATGGCTTATTAGCAGATTTTTATCAGCTGGAAGGTAAATTAATGAAAATGTGTCCTTTGCTTTATGACTTGGTCAGAGCACAGAATCATACTGAGCTTGTGTTAGCAGTGTTATGTCTTCTGCTCACTGCCTCGAGTGAAGGAACCACCCCAAAATGCCTTGACACTTACTATATTCATGGTGTTCTGCCAAATAGAAAATGGACAAACTCTCATGGCCATTGCTCTCTAACGCACAAAACCAAGTAGGAGAAGTAAGAGTAATATGCAGAAAAAAATCCTAATTAAAAAAAATGACAAAACATCTATGTCACTAAGAGGCTGAGTGGCCATCTCTCCTTTGCATCTTTTCATCCCTCTCATCCCATCCCATCTTATTTGCAAATGAACTAGGTGGCAATCTCTAAGACAAATTTATAATGAGGTGACGGGTTTTTTTTTTTTTCCAAGGGAAAGAGGAATAAGCCAACAGGGTCAGAAAGTAGATTGGGATAAGGATCATAGGAAAGAGTTCTGTGAGCAGAGACACATCTCCTAATCTTTCCTGGGGGAAGTTAGACATGAGAGTTGAAACTATTATGCCTAAAGTCTAAAAAATACAAAGAGTGCAAAGTTTCAGAAATGACATTAAACTGGGACTCTGGACACCTGGATTTTGATCTTTTCTCTGCTAATTATGCCTGATTTTGTGCTTATTACTTCACCACTTCACTTCTCTGAATCTTCAATTCATTATCAGTAAAATGATGGCTTGGATTTGATTATCCCTAGAGTTCACTCCAGCTCTGACACTCAGGCATCAAAACAACAAGCCATCCATGGTGTGTCGAGTAGAAGGAGATCTTTCTGCCTTTCCTTCCAATATTTTCCAGTTAATCAGAATTTTCCCAGGTAACTGGCAGTGTTCAATTCTTCTCTATGCAGAGATTTTTTAAAGCCCAAATAGATATTTCAATTTTCAGAATTCATATATTCAATATTTGAAGTGTCATGTGTGATGAAAAGGAATAAGAGAATAAATTATTTCTGTGCATCCAAGGCATATCATCCTGATCCACTCTATTTGACTCAGCTAGAAACTCCCTCACTGCTACTGACTACCTTTTAAATGTACAGAAATCAACAAAGGAATCTGCCATGCTCTCTGGGAGCGCCACTATGGGGATAAGAATTAACTCTATCTTTTATAAGAAATATGAGCACACCCTTATCTTCAAATATACAGCCATCTAAATTTGGAGACTCTTTCTCATGAATATTTAAGTAATCAGCAAATAGTAGTAATCACTCCCATTTTATAATTAAAGTAGATGGATTTTATTTTTAATTTAGGGCAAGTTTTTTTTTTCCATCTCTGTGAGGCAATCACAGCAATTCTTGATGAATGTGTGATTTATCTGATAAGAAACATCAACAAAAATAAAAAGTCACTCTGCTTTAAAAAAAAAAAAAAAAAAAAAAAAAAAAATAGTGGTTTAAATCAGGCAAAATTTTTTGACTGGTATAATTAAGGTGATGTCTAAATTTTTTAATTTCTATACTTTGGATATATAAACCAAAATATGTAATATTAGCATACACACCTGCATGAATTCAGTTCAGTATGAGAGAAAAATATCAAATTGCCTTGCATTCATGAAGGAATCCTATTTCTGAATCGAAGTCACCTTTACTTTAACCACATTTCCCACTCACTTCAATGCCCATTCTTGTACATTATCCCTACAACTAAACATTTAAATGAATAAACATATTTTTCATATACATCCATTCTTATTTGCAATAAGAAGGACAGAAAGATTTACATTAATTTATCTTTATCTTAAAAAGAAGTTGGGCAGATGACTTAGTAATGAATTTGTCTGTACTGTACTTGGAATAACCTTGCTAATCTTGCTTGGGGGAAACATTGATGTGGGAATTGAAATTCTTATGCCTAAAGTCTAAAAAAGTCCAAAAAGTGTGAAGTGTCAGAAATGACATTAAACTGGGACTCCAAAAACCTGGATTTTAATCTTATTTCTCCTACTTATATGTAACTTTTTGTTTATCACTTCATCACCTCACCTCTGAGTCTTCAATTTTCAGAATTGATGCCTAACTCTGAAGGCAATGGCCTCTGCAGTAAGCTGCACTTTTTACCTGGAAGCAGGTGATTGCTAGAAGGACCATGATTCCCTTCTACCCCTTGATTCTATCTCTGTTAGCCTGACATCCGGGGGATAGTTCTCCCAGCACAATCTTAGCATAAAGAGCATCTTTAAATATCAAAAGTCATTATTTACTTTGCTCTTCAACACTTATCACACATTCTTGTACCTGGTGAATAACTGACTATTCCACAAGAGGGTGCGCTTCTTGAGGATAAAAACCACATCTAATGCATATTCGTCTCTTGGATACTAGTATAGCTTTTTTCACATAGTAGTGTTCCAGAATAAATAACTCTTATTCATCAACACAAAGATTGCCTAAAATTCGGCTCAAAATAAACCACTCCATCTGCCACTGCTTTTTCTATGCTTCCTTGAATTTTTCAGACAAACCATTTGAAACAAAGCTTGTGTCAAGTCTTCCAGGCACAGAACATAAATGATTTTGTTACCCATTTCCCTATAATTAATTTATTGGATAGCACGGAAGCATGGAATACTTGGAGAGGTAAGGACAATGTGGCTGAAAAGGTATATTGGGGTTAACATATGTTAAAAACAATAATAAAACCAGATTCCTCCCTCTGCTTTTTTTTTTTATTATGCCAAGTAGTTTCCATAAAATATGTTATGGAGTTTATTTTATCTTCAATTATTTTACCCATTCTTTCAGGTATCATAAATATATTTTGAATGAGAAGTAAAGTGGCATCATCAAAAAGTCATGAGTTTCAGAATCCAAAATGTTTCACATCAACCCAGTCCAGTCACTTACATTCATCCATTAAATATATCCTTTCTGACCATCTGCTAAGGAGCTTGGCCCTAAAATGGGGCTAACAATGATCATTAGGACATCACCTATACCAGCAACAAAAAATTAAAAATTAATTTCTGTTCCCAAAGAGTTTGAAGCCTAGGGGTGGTAGAAGAGACATGAAAATTTTAAATGTAATACACAATTGCTATAATAAGGGAAAGTAAAGGAAATTGTGGAAACCCACAGGAATTGAGCTTAAATTTGTGGGTATCCAATGATGCAATGTATGGGACATGCCTCGTAAACTGAAGGCCCTATACAAAGACGAGTCGGCATGATTGTATCCTTAGTTTGCTAGCATAGGACATGGTTGAAAGTAGGAGTGGCCAGAAGAATTGGGAGACAGAGTAGACATCTATGTTTGAAAAAGAGATTATTTGTATTCACATAATTCTGAAGAGTATTTGAAAGGCCCAACTACTTCTTTGAGTTGCAAATCTGCCAATGCTTACCTGCAAAGGAAATCTCCCTCAACTTTATTTCACAAGCTAAGAGTACTAAACAAATTTAAATATTCATAACAAATATTAATTATTTAATAACTGATTTGATTTACCTATTTTAATAACCCCAGTGAAACATTGTAAGGCAATAATTGACACTAATGGTTCCACTTATTTTCTAAAAAACAAAAAATTAATATCTGATGGGAGAAAAAGTATAAAACACATGTAAAATCAAATATTTTTCCTGAGAAAATGTGTGTGTAGCAATCAGCATTCAGGTCAGGAAAACAGAAGCCAGTGTAGGTAGTTCATGCAGAAATAAATTTAATAAAGTGAGTTAGAGGTTTACAAAACCTGTTACAGTGTTGAGAAAGCAAAAGTCAGAAAAAGCCTCTGCTGACTTTCTGGAAATGAGGACATGCAGGCTCATAGGCCACCACCACCAGTGAGCTCAGCTGCCTGCAGCCTCGCAGTTCATGATGCACCAGAGGATGCTGGGAAGCTTCTGGCAGCATGTCACATATCCCATCTGCTGAGACCCATGAACCTGCCTGCAGGAGCAGTCATGGGCTTCTGGTGCTCTTCTGCCTTCCAAATCTTGCTCAAGAGCCGCTCCTAGGTGGAATCTAATCCAGAACCCTACTGGCACAGATTTGAGAAAATGTTATTACCAAGAATTCAGGAGAAAACACAGGACAGGGAAAATGGTGCTGAATTTCCATCAGACCATCTGTCACACATCTTTTTAAATTCAACATTCTTACTTATTGAGAATAATTTCATGTCATATTTTTAAGGATTTATAAAATTAGCCCTTGCCTGGTTTGCTATCCTGTGCCATCTTACACAGCTTATCTACATTAGTTGCTCCTACTTCTCCCTAATTCTGAATTTATTGAAATAAAAGAATAGTCATTTTAAAAGTACATTTCCAATGAATGTACCCAAGTGAAAGCAATATTTAATCTGCTTTAACAACCTGGGCTAGACAAATTAATAAATGCTTAGTAAATTTTCCCTCTCCTATAATTTTACCCAGAAACTCCTAATACAACTTTCAATAATATTAAAGATTATTCAAGTAAATAAGTTGTTAACCATGTTTAGAGCAGTCATCAGATTGTAAAATTTAATAGTATACTGCAGCATATATTCATTTTCAACATCCTATAGTAATCATAAAGAGTAAAAATACAATCAGAGAATACACATGTATAAATGTTGGCTTCTAGAGCCATATTGTCTGGAATCAGATGCAGTCCTAACTACTAGTTGTGTGAGGTTGTCAAATTACTTGATCTCCCCATGCCTGCTTTTCTCATCTGAAAACATTGAGAGGATAAAATCAGTTAATACGCTTAGAGATTTAGAACAGTGCCTGGCTCACAGAAAGCACTTGAATGTTTCCATTGTCATTCTTAGAAATACATTTGCCATATTTTTGCTTTTATTTAACAAATATTTAGTGAGCATCTTCTATATGCCAGACACTGTACCAGACCATGGTAATTTAAAAACAGTAAGTAAGGCAAAGACTCTGCCTTCATGGCACTTCTGTTCTAGTAGAAAAAATGAAAAACAAATAAAGAATAATATGATACCAAGAGTGATAAGCACTAAGAGGAAAAAAAAAAAAAAAACAGCATAAACGGGTTAAAAAGTGATTTGGCTGTCCTTCAAAGGGAATTGTCAAAAAAGGCTTTTCAGGGAAGGTGACATTTGACAAGAGATTTAAATTAAGTGAGAAATTAAGCTATGCCAATGCCTAGGAGAAGAATGTCCCAGAGCTCTGAAGAAATAGCAGTGTAAAGGCACTGAAGCAAGAACGTGCTTGGTCGCTCAAGGAGCAAAATACTGGCCACTATGGATAGAGTAGAGTCAGCTCAAAGGAAGGCATAGCTGATGAAGTGAGAAATTCAGTCTGGCATAAGGTCAGAGAAGCATCAGCTGCAAATTTGGGCCCTATATACCTCCTTCACCTCTCCCTGGTTCCTCCATCCAGGGAGGACAGGTCATGTTGAACCTTCTAAACCACTGTAAGACTTGTGAGTTATTAGAAGTCCTGAGGGGTTTGAGCAGGGAAGTTATATGAGCTAACTTACATTTCAAAGAATTAATGTGGGCCAGGTGCAGTGGCTCACACCCATAATCCTGACGCTGAAAAGAAAAGGCAGGTGGATCACTTGCGTCCACGAGTTGGACACCAGACCAAGCAACATGGTGAAACCCTGTCTCTATAAAAAAAAAAACACCAACAATAATCTGGGCATGCTGGTGTAGCACCTGTAGTCCCAGCTATTTGGGAGGCTAAAGTGGGAGGATAACCTAAGCCCAGGAGGTAGAGGCTGCAGTAAACTGATAGCATGCCACTGCATGCCAGCCTGGGAAACAGAGCAAGACCCTGTCTCAAAAAAAAAAAAAAGAAAAGAAAAGAAAAACATGGTTAATGAGGTAGGCTGAATATGACCTCCAAGATGTCCACACATTAATCCCTACAACTTGTGAATATGTTATCTTACATGGTATAAAGGAATTAAGGCCACTAATTAGATGACTTTAAAATAGGGAGATTATCCTGGATTATCCAGGGGTGTCCAGTGTCATTACAGGGTCCCTGAAACTGGAAAAAGAAGGCAGAAAAGAAGATTGAAGTAATTTGACATGAGAAGGATTTCACTCACCATTGCCACCCATGAAGATGGAGAAAAGGGGCCAGGACTCAAAGAATGCAGGTGAACTCTAGAAGCTGGAAAATGCAGAGAAATTGAACAGTCTTTTCACCATCTTGGTGAAACCCATCTTAGACTTCTAAAACATCAAACTATAAAACAATAAGCTTGTATTGTCTCAAGCTACTAAGTTTGTGTTGATTTGTTACAGCAGGACTAAAAAATACATATATTTAATTGGCTGCTTTGTAGAGAATAGAAGAAAGTGATAATTCAGGCCAATGTATTGGGAAGAATTGACTCAGGAAAATCAGACAGAAACTATTGTAGTAGTCCAGCGAGGTAAGACATATGGTGGCTTGACCTCTGGTATATTAATGGAGATGGTGGCAAATGTATGAAACAAATGTTGTACTGTATTAAATGGTAACTTTAAAAGAGAGAGAGAGAAAAGCAGAAAGAGAAAACTGTGAGGTCAATGGAAAGTCATTTTTTGTTTTGCTTCTTTGTTCAAGAGGAAGATAGTTGTATGCCAATAAAAATCATCCAATAGAATGGGAAAATTTATATGTTGGAAATATCCAAAGCCCTTATAAGACTTGTCATTTACTGCTTGCTCTGGTCCTTGGTTACCCCTCAACTTCCATTGTCCTTTACTTCATTCAAGACACCCTGGTCTCTTCCAGATCTTCAGACATTCCAAGCATACTAATTAACTGCATTCTCTATTCCTCCTGCATGAAGAAATCCACAGTTTCCTCCCTTACTTCACTCAAGCCCCAGTTCAAATGTTACCTTCACATAGGTCATCAGCCCTTCCCATCTCAGTTAGCAGTCACCTGTTTCCAGCCTCATACTCTATTTCCAAGTTCTACTCTTTTTGCTCCATAGCAGATACCACTATCTAGTAATATATCATATTTTTAAAAATGGATTATCTGACTTTCCACCAAACTTCAATCTTAACTCCTTAAATGGTGGCATTGGATCTGTTTAGTTTCCTGTGACACTCAGTGTTCATTATCTCCCTATCACTTAGAAAGTACACAATATCAGTTGAATGAATGAATGAATGAAAGAAGAGCTAATTGACTATACTGATGCACAATATGGTGGCTGATCTGGCTAGAATCGCCAAGAAATGTTTAATATAATTAAGGGGCATAGTCAACATGATTTGTTGAGGCAGTCAATTTATTTAGTTGATGGAAGATTTTAAAAATTCAGGTAAGATATAATCTCAGACTTTCCAGATGAGGTTAGAAAATGTCTCCCTGCAAAATTAAAGTCAATAATGAACTACATAGATTGAATGATATTAGAAATATAAAAAGTAACACCCACTCCCCAAGGAGGCATATTTGGGCTAGGAAACAAATAGCATATTGGAAAGAGCAATATTTGTATTTGGAAGACCTAGATTTAAACGTAAACTCTACCATTTGCTACCTGTGCTCTCTGCTTCTCTTTCTTCTCTTTTCTTTATTTTTCTTTCCTTTCTTCATTTGACTTATATTTATAAAATGCTACTTCAAGCCAAGAATTTGGCTTGTGGTGAAAAGGAAAGTGCATACAGTGGGGACGAGAGGGAACACTAAGCAGAGACTGAAAGAAAATGGGATTTCAGTCTGAGATAGAATAAACTGTGTCATGATGATGAGAAAGGGCAAAGCCTATGAGAAGAGTATAACCAACAAAGCCCTATATCTAGCTGAACTACTAAGATTTCAAGCAAAAATGTCTAAATCCAAAAGGAGGAGAGTATAAAGAGTTAGACAATGCCAACAGTTAAGATTTTAAAAGATCAAGGGAATTCTGCAAGGGAAACAAGTATTGCTTAAAGAAGTATGAGAACTAGGAGTTTGTCGTGTCAAACAAGAAAATGAGAATCTCAGAAAAGAAAGATAAAGAGAGCCAAATATATCTACTGAGATTTTACCTGAAAAAAAATATATATAAGGACAAGGTGAGTAACGTGGAAGAATAGTAAACCCAAACCCTCATTCCTTCATATAAACATTCAATTAACAACAATAGATGCTCCAAAACAACTGTATGAGAACTGCAGAAACCAGTTAGGAAGTCACAGTACTCAGACAAGCCCAAAGCCAAGAATTGCTGCATTAAAATGGTTAAGAAGAGTCATTTTATTTCAGCTATGCCAGCCCCTTCCCCACACTAGCACAGGGCAATGGCAATAAAATTCCAATTTGAAACTTCTCCTTGAGAGAGAAAGAAAGAATTTTCTTTTTTTCTTTAAATTTCAAGGGGATACCTGAAGTGCTGGTTTCTGTCTAATCTGACTCAGCAATTATGAGGAATTGTTATTACTTGGGATGCCTGGGGCTGCTGAAAACCACACAGAGCTCAGCAGCTTATGGCAGTACCAGAGAAATTGCAATGCCACAGACAGAAGCTGCAACAGCTCACCAGGATCAGGAATTACCCAGCTAGTAAATTCTCCCTTGGGAACAAAAGAGAAGAGTAGAACAAGTATTCAGTGTTCCAGCTTTCTGAAGCGCTATTCAACCACTGGTTTCCGTCTGGCCTGATTTGGATTACTTATGAAACTGGCATACTTTAGATGCCTAGAGCCTCAAAAAACCAAAGAGAGCTCATCAGCTTGTTGCAGTACCACAGAAAGGCAACAGAGGAAGCAAGAGACTACAAGCCCCAGAAAAAGAAAAGAGAAAACTTCTCTAATAGGAAAATTACATGTACAAGTCCAGAAAAGATGCATCTTCATAAAAGCATTGAGAGGCCTCCAAAAGTCTCTAGCCATGCTGAATGGCTAAGGTCTTCCCCTGCATAAAACCAGTTCATGAGGAATGGAAGACATGGCTGTTTTTTAAGTGCAAATATTACAATGAAAAAATAACAAGGCACACAAAGAAACAGGAAAACACTGCCCAATCAGAGAAACAAAATAAATATCAAGGAACTAACAGTAGAGAAACAAAGATCTACGAAACACCAAAGATTTTTAAATAATTGTCTTAAAGATCATTGCACTATAAGAGAATACAGATAAGCAACTAAACAAAAATCACAAAAGCAATACATAAACAAAAAAGAGCATCAACAAAGAAATAGAAACTATAAAAGAAAAAGAATCAAACAAAAATTCTGGATATGAATAAAACAATAGTTGATTTAAAAAATTTCACTAGAGAGGATCAATAGAAGACTTGATCAAGCAGAAGAAAAAATCAAGACACCTGAAGACAGTTTATTTTAAATTATCAAGTCAGAGGAACATGAAAAATGAAGGAAAAAATATAAATAAAGCCTGAGAAACTTATGAGACACTCTCAAGCAGACTGATATACACATTATGAGGGAAGGAGAAAAAAGAACACAACAGATAGCATATTTGTAAAAGTAATAGCCAAAAAGTTCCCAAATCTGAAGAAGGAAATAGATATTCAAATTCAGGATGCTAAAAAAATTCCAGCTAAGATGAATGCAAAGAGACTCACATCAGGACACATTACAATCAAACTGTCAGAAGTCAAAGGAAAAGAATATTGAGAACAGAAATAATAAAATGCAGTTTATCATGTACAAGAGAATGCCCATAATGTTATCAGATTTCTCAGCAGAAATATTATGTGCCAGAAGGCAGTGAGATTATATACTCAAGTACTAAAAAAAAAAAAAAAAGGTGCCAATCAAGAATGGAATATTTAGCAAAACTGTCCTCCAAAAATGAAAAAGAAATAAAGACATTGCCTGATAAATAAAAGCTGAGGAATTTCACCACTTGACTGGCCTTAAAGGAATTCCTAAAGAGAGTCCTTCCAGTTGAAGTGAAAGTACGCTAGACAGCAACACAAAAGCACTTAAAAATATAATGTACTTTGGCAAAGGTAAACATAAATAAATACAGAAACTTGTAATACTGTAATATAAATGCATAAGTCATTTCCAGTGGATCAGTCAAATCTTAAAGCTCCAAATTAATCTCCTCTGACTCCATGTCTCATATCCAGGTCATGCTGATGTAAGAGGTAGGTTCCCATAGTCTTGGGAACCCTTGTGGTTTTGCAGGGGATAGCTCCTTTTCTGGCTACCTTCTTGGCTGACGTTTAGTGTCTGTGGCTTTTCCAGATGCATGGTGCAAGCTGTCAGTGTATCTACCATTCTGGGGTCTGGAGGATGATGGCCCTCTTCTCATAGTTCCACTAGGCAGTGCCCTAGTATTGGGGCTCTGACCCCATATTTCCCTTCTTAACTGTCCTAGCAGAGGTTCTCCATGAGGGCCCTGCCTCTGCAGCAAATTTCTGTCTGGGCATCCAGGCATTTCCATCCATCCGCTGAAATCTAGGCAGAGGTTCTCAAACCTCAATTCTTGACTTCTGTGCATTTGCAGGCTCAATACCACATGGAATATGCTAAGGCTTGGGACTTGCACCATCTGAAGCCAAGACTTGAGCTCTACCTTGGCCTCTTTCAGCCATGGCTGGAATGACTAGGACTCAGGGCACCAAGTCCCTAGGCTGCACATAGAACAGGGACCATTTTCCAGCGTACAAAATCATTTTTTCCTCCTAGGCCTCTAGGACTGTGATGGGAGGGGCTACTGCAAAGGTCTCTGACATACCCTGGAGGGATTTTCCTCATTGTCTTTGTGATTAACATTCAGCTCCTCATTGCTTATGAAAATTTTTGTAGCCATCTTGAATTTCTCCTCAAAAAATGGAGGATTGCATTGTCAGGATGCAAATTTTCCAAGCTTCTGTGCTGTTTCCCTTTTGAAACTGAATGCCTTTAATAGCACCCAAGACGCCTCTCAAATGCTTTGCTGCTTAGAAATTTCTTCCAGCAGATACTCTCAATCATCTCTCTCAAGTTCAAAGTTCCACAAAACTCCAGGGCAGGGGCAAAATGCCACCAGCCTCTTTGCTAAAAAATAACAAGATTCCCCTTTGCTTCAGTTCCCAACAATTTCCTCATCTCCATCTGACACTACCTCAGCCGAATTTCATTGTCCATATCATTATCAGCATTTTGGTCAAAGCCATTCAATAAGTCTCTAGGGAGTTCCAAACTTTTCCACATTTTCCTGTCTTCTTCTGAGCCCTCCAAACTGTTCCAACATCTCTGCCTGTTACCCAGTTGCAAGGTTGCTTCCACAGTTTTGGGTATCTTTTCAGCAGCACCTCACTCTAATAGTATCAATTTACTGTGTTAGTTCATTTCCACACCACTGATAAAGACATGCCCAAGACTGGGCAATTTACAAAAGAAAGAGATTTATTAGACTTACAGTTTCACATGGGTGGGGAGGCCTCATAATCATGGCAGAAGGCAAGGGAGAAGCAAATCACATCTTACATGGATGGCAGCAGGCAAAGAGAGAGCTTGTGCAAAGCAATTCACTATCATGAGAACAGCACAGGAAAGATACACCCCCATAATTCAATCATCTCCCGTCAGGTCCCTCACACAACACATAAGAATTATGGGAGCTACAAAATGAGATGTGGGTGGAGACACAGAGCAGGTGGAGTTAATAAAATGTGTTACATAATCTCTCAAAATGAAGACTTTTAAAATATTTCTTATCTCATAAGGGTATTATAATAAATAGAATTTATCAAATGTGGGTTTTTGTGCAATTGTTATTATGATATTTTTACCTTTAGTTAATTAATGGGAAAATTTAATTCTTAGGGGTTTTTTAATATTGAAACTTTCCTGCATTCCTAAACTATTTCTTCATGATGTATTATTTTTGATAAACTTTTGAATTCTGTTGATTACTATTTTTTATTAAGGAGTTACACATCTGTGTGTGTAAGTAGACATTTTCTTTTGTGCTACCTCCATCTAGTTTAAAATCAAGTTTAACCTAATGACATAAAATACGTTGGCAGATTTTGCTAATTTTTCATTTTCTAGAAGAATTTTTATGTTTGGAATAACAGCTTCTTCCAATTTTGCTAGAATTTTGGCCCAGGAGTTTCAGAAAGGGAGTCTTTTAATATGATTTTAAATTATTTACACATTTATTAGTTATATTTAATTTTCTATTTTTTAAATTTTGTGGTCTTTTATGTTTTTTTCAGGTAGGCATGTTTCATATTAACATTTAAGTTAATTGTAGTATAATTTTCTTAATAGCATATTATTTATTAATCTCTACTGTGAATGGTAATTTTCCTTTTTTCATTATTTTGCCTATTTGCATGTCACTTTTCTTTTTTTTTTTTTTTTTTTTATTTTTCAGTCTTGTCAGAGATCTCACTATATCATTAATCATCTCAAGAATATGTCTGGAGTTTAGTTACATCTCCCTATTATTGCATACTGTATTTCACAGATCTATGCCCTTTATTATTTATTTCTTGCCTGCTTATTTGGATTTGTTCAATGCTCTATTCCTAACTTTATGAACTGAATGCTTAGCCAGTTTGTTTTTAATCTTTCTCATTTTCTGATAAGATTTTTTAAGCTATAAATCACTACCACCTCGCTTTGTGCTACTGCTGTGACTACATCTTACGAGGCAAAAAAAAAAAAAAAAAAAACCAGTGGTATAATATATCTTCCTATGGATCTTGCCTCTGGGCAGAGAATATGCCAGTCAGAATCTGAAAATATGCAAGATATCTCCCATACCTTATCACAAACAATCAAATATTAATGTAAGATAAAGAGGAACATGAAATGAAGAATGAAAAAGAAAGAAATAATTAGGTTCACACATCCATGTTGGCATGTAAAGAAGAGATGCACACTAGAAGTAAGATAATGATATAGTTTGGATCTGTGTCTCCACCTAAATCCCATGTCAAATTATAATTCCCATTGTTGGAGGAAGACACTGGTGGGAGGTGATTGAATCATGGTGGCAGATTTCCCCCTTGCTGTTCTCATGATGGTGAATTCTCATGAGATATGGTTGTTTAAAAGTGTGTGGCACTGATCCCCACTTCTCTTCTTCCTGCTCCAGCCAGGCAAGATATGCCTGTGTCCGCTTTACCTTCTGCCATGATTGTAAGTTTCCTGAGGCCTCCCAAGCCATGCTTCCTGTACAACCTGCATAGGAGAAAAAACTCTCTTTATGTCCTTAAGCCCCATATATTTTAGAGCTATATTCATTTAATGGGATCCTGTCCTTTACAACATGAGTGAATGGCTGGATTTTTAAATGTGGTGGAAAATACTAATTTTCTGACTTGGGCAGTAAACTGATGAAAGTACCAGTCGCAAGGATAGAAAATATATAAGGAATGATTTGGGAAAGGAAAACTAGTTCAGGTTTTTACACTTGAGCCTCAGATTTTTTGTGGAATCCAAATGGTGATATTTAGTTACAGGTCATTTGTTATACAGGTTGAGACCTTAGAAGAGATATCAGTTTTAGAATGAGATTTGAGAGTCACACTCCAATAGATGTGCTTTAGAGGCATAGGAATAGATGATATTATTCAATGTGTACAGATAAGAAGAGCACAGGGCCAACATTAACTGCCTCCTCTCTAAGCTAATAGTTCTGGTTCTAATCTTTATTTTCCTACAAACCTGATGCATGAGTAGTCAGTTCTGCATTTCTTTCCTATGCTTTCTTCCAACTTAGTCTGAACAAAATTTGTATATCTAGGCATTACCAATGTTCTTTACCTCCAATTCTATTGACTACACTCTCCAACTTCTTTTTAGCACCCAAACTAACTATTTTTTCCTGGCTTCCTCAGAGCTACAACTCCATGGCTATGGTTTGTTTATTCTTACAGTGAATATTTATTGAGAGCCTCCTACAGGTTGAGCAACCCAATCTAAATGTCTGGAATCTGAAATGCTCTAAAATCTTAAACTTTTTGAATACTGACATGACATTCAAAGAAAAGACTCACTGGAGATTTTCGAAGTAGGGACACTCAACTAGTAAATGTAATGCATATATTCCAAAATCTGAAAAAATCCAGAATTCAAAACACTTCTGGATATGCAAGTAATGAGAGTTGGCAAACTGCAGTTACCTCAAAGACATGTTTCCTCAAGCAATAAAGAATCTAAAACTTGCTTCTGATATGAGAGTGACTCATGGCAGAGAACATAGCCTGATTGGAGATTTAATTCTACTTTTAGAAGAATGCAACATCAACATCAGAGCATCCTAAGGGAACCTGGTTAGAAGGGAATCTTATTGAGGTCATACACTCTATACTTTATTTTCTGTGTGAGCCTCTCCTATTGGAAACGCTATTCTGTGTTTGTGTAGGTAAATAAAGGCAGTCATGGTTTGCAAAGCACAAGAATCATTAGTTGCAGAGAAGTAAGATTATAATAAATTCAAAAAATTTGGTTGAAAAAAATTTTTTTGAATTTCAGATAAGGTATACTCAACCTGTATGCTTTGGGGCACACTTTTTTGGGTACTAGGAATACAGCAGCAAATAAAATAAAGTCCCTGCCCTAGCAGAGCTTACATTCTTCTAATTGTTTGGTTTGCAACTTCACTTAAATGCAGTTGTAACTACATAAATGTTTTTTCCTAATAATTCCTAATGCCAAACCAATTTTCTCAGATATTCTAAAGTCTGCCTCTTATTTTACCTTGTTTATAAATATCTGGACTAAAATCAACTAAGAGCAATTAATTCTATATAACAGTTCATACTTTACAAATATATATTAGAAATATTATTGTCTCAGTCAGTTTGGGCTTCTACAACAAGTACCACAGACTGGGTGGCTTATAAACAGTAGAATGATATTTCTCACAATTCTGGAGGCCAGAAGTCTGAGATCAGGGTGCCAGCATGGTCAAGCTATGGTGAAGGTCCTCTTCTGAGTTGCAGACTGATGACTTTTTGCTATGACCTCACATGTCAGAAAAAGAGTGAGCTACCTCTTTGGCCTCTTTTATTCATTATTATTATTTTTTTTTTTGAAACAGAGACTTGGTGTATCACCCAGGCTGGAATTCAGTGGTGCAATCTCAGCTCACTGCAACCTCCACATCCCAGGTTCAAGTGATTCTCCTGCCTCAGTTTCCCAAGTATATAGGTATTCCCAAGTATATAGCTTCCCTGGGACTATAGGTATTCATCACCATGCCCAGCTAATTTTTTGTGTTTTAGTCGAGACGGGGTTTCACCATATTAGCCAGGATGGTCTCCATTTCCTGCCTCATGATCTGCCGACCTAGGCCTCCCAAAGTGCTGAGATTACGGGTGTGAACCACCATGCCCAGCTAGTCTCTACTTATAGGGGCACTAATCCCTTTCATGATATGGCTCCATCCTCATTACCTAGTTACCTCCCAAAGGCCCCACCTCAAATACCATCACATTGGGAACTAGATTCCAACATATAAACTTTAAGACAGGAATATATTCACTTTATAACAATTATCACTCCTATTTTAGAAATTTAGAAAATGAGGTTCAAAGAGGTGTAGCACACATATTAAGTGGAAGAGCCAAATTAAGATTCATAAGATGTGTGCCTCCAATCTCAGCATTTGTGCCTTTACTGTATGGTAAATAAACTTCCCCAAAAGACATGTGTGCTATCTAACGTTTCTCATGTGAATATCAGAATCATTTTATAACTTTCCCTCCCTCACACTACATCAAAACAATCATAAATTTCTTTAAATAGTAGACAGCCTCATAATTGTCTCCTTCTGACTCAACTGACATTGACCTAGCTCATTCCCTCATTACCTCCCTCAATGCCACCTATTCATACAAACAAACTCACCCTATCAACATGATCATTGCTCTCCCTATGGGCAATTTTACAAATTCTGTCAAGATTCCCCTCTCTTGCCCTATGCATACCTCTATTTTTTTGCTCCAGCTGATTTTCTAGCATAACTCATTCATTTAAGAAATACTTGTTGAGCCACTATCATGTGTTAGCCCTGTGTGTCAGGTGCTAGAACTTGGATTTGACAAGTCACTACTGAAATTTATTGAATGTTTATTTTGGTACAAATTTTATTCCACTAATCTTCCCAAAAATGCTATGAGTTAGATGGTATCCATTGTATTTTTCTATTCTTTAGGTGAAGAAACAGATTTAAAGAGCTTATGAATTTAAGCCATTGTCAGAACAGAGAAAAGCTAAATTTGAACCTGTTCCGTCTGAATCCAAAATCCTCACACTTAATCCTACTGTATTAGAGTTTTTCAGAGAAATAGAAGCAATGGGATATAGGTGTATACGTAGATATAGACATAGAAGAGATTTATTATGAGGAATTGGTTCATGAAACTATATAGGCTGAGAAGTCCCACAATCTGCTGTCTGCAAACTGGAGGCCTAGGAAAGCCAGTTATGTCGTTCCAGTCCAAACTCATAATCCTGAGGCCCAAGAGGGCAGATAGTGTCTCCGTCTCAACTCAAAGGCCTTAACTAGTCATGTTAAGGTCCGAGAAGAGGGGAAGATAGATGTTCCAGCTCAGGCAGAGAGAGCAAATTTGTTCTTCCTCCCTCTTTTTGATCTATTCAGGCCCTCATTCAATTAAATATTGTCCAACCAAATTGTGAAAGTGTATCTTCTTTACTCAGTCTATAAATTCATACTTACAAATACACCCAGGAATAATGTTTTACCAGCCATCTGCACATCCCTAAATCCAGTCAAATTGACACGTAAAATTAACCATTACAAGTCCACGCCTGTCAACTTGGCATCCATACACAGCTCCTTTAGCCATACTTAATCTCCAAAGACAGTAACAATCTACCTACCATAATACAAATATCCTGTGTAAAACCAAAAACACAGTAACCCCTTCTTCAGAAGAGTAGGTAAAAGCTTTGAGTGATATTTACTCTTCTCCTGATAGCCCGTAATTTGACACTATGTTGTAAAATTAGCAATATTTAAATAGTGTTATAAAGTCAACACATCTTACATTACATGATAAGGGGATAAGAGAGAAAAGAATACAAAGATATATGCTTAATTGAGATATATATATGCAAAAATGAATTCATAACTTAGTAAAGTGGAAATACACGTAATGATTACAGTACCCCTTTCCGTAAGTGGTCATAGTTGATATTTATAACTACTTTGTTCTACTACTCATTCTGATTTCCCTTGGCTTTTAGCAAGCACCTCAGATGACTGTGGTTTCTTGCCTGGTGAGTGATCCAAACCTCTATTCCTAAAGGCCATTAACACTCCTGCCTGGATTGGATTGTTGCAATTTTCCTTTAATTACTAAGGTAATACTAAGAGATGCACTAATGGATATCCTGTATTCCAAGTATATTCTTTCTTATCTCCATTGTGGTGGTCAGAATCTAACACCCCAGCACACATCACAATTCTCTTCCTTGTCTAGAAGAGGCATGAGAGGCCCAAAATGCAGGTTCCAATTTTAACTTCCAGTTCAGTGTAATTACTATGACTCCTGGGTGAAAGTATTTCTTCTTTTTCTAGACCTGAAATCTCTAGGTAACAGTAGTTCCCTTCACCATTGTCTTTCAGCGCTGTCCCAGAGAAGGGCTGTAGTACTGTAGCTGTCCACTTTTTTTATAGTGACTGCATATCGTGCAGAGACTCATCCGTAAACAAGTCATCTCCTCTTTGTCAACTGATTATATGGAACTGCCTGTGAGGCTATAGGGGCATCAAGGAGACAGAAGACAGTGCCACAGGAGTGAGGCCATGGGCCTCTCCTCCATAAGACCTCTCCTCCTGATACTTCTATTCCTATTGAAGTTTTGCTCTTCCTTTAAGACATAGTTTGAATCTTGATTTCTTCAAGAAACTTTAGCTCAGATGTAGGTGATGGGGAGGAAGGCAGCAAATCACACTGCCATGTGTGTACCTATGCAACAATCTTGCATGTTCTTCACATGTACCCCAAAACCTAAAATGCAATAAAATAAATAAATGGGGGGAAAAAAAGAAACTTTAGCTAATTAAAACTAGATTTATCTTACCTCTCCAATATTCCCAGAGTAATTTTCTTATTGTTATTGAGATGGAATCTCACTCTGTTGCCAGGCTAGAGCACAATGGCACAATCTCAGCTCACTGCAATCTCTGACTCCCTGATTCAAGTGATTCTCCTGCCTCAGCCTCCTTTCTGAGTAGCTGGGATTACAGGCATGCACCACCATCCCCAGCTAATTTTTATATTTTTAGTAGAGACAGAGTTTCACTATGTTGCCCAGGATGGTCTCGATCTCCTGACCTCATGATCTGCCCGCCTCAGCCTCCCAAAGTGCTGGGATTACAGGTATAAGCCACCGTGCCCAGCCCACAGAGTAATTTTTAATAATTTTTTCTCATATAAATTGCTTTTTTATTAGTATTTTCTATGTTTACATGAGTATAGCACTAGGGCATCAATTTTAAGGCCCTGAAGGAAAGTGACTATGCCTTATTTATAATTATGTTAGAGCAACAAGTTGAGGAATGTATACATTAATTGAGGGAAGAAATAATTGGAAGAAAACAGCTTTCTAAAAGCTGTAGTCTTATCATGTATTAAATAAGACACCTTGCGTGTGTGTGTGTGTGTATGTGTGTGTATTAAATCATCATGAAGAGCTTTCAAGAAGCATCTATACATCTTTAGGTGAGGAAATACTGTATAGTATACTTAAATCCAATAATTTCAAAATGTGTTATTAAAATAGCAAATATAGGATATTTATTAAAAGCTGAAATTATTAAGAGAAAAATATTATCCTTCAATAAATATGACAGTTCATCATAACACCAAGAAGAAAAAAGTGCTTAGTATCTATTTATGCCACATCATAATTGCTATAGTATGAACTTTTTTGCTATGATGTGAATATTACTGTATGGTATGAACATAACCATATATTGTGAAATATTTTTTAGCAATCACCTATGATTACACTGTTTCAAGGTTGAACAACTTTTAAAATTTTATCTTCATTCTTTGGGCTTTACATAGCCTTTTTAAGTCTAATTTTCTTTAGAATCACTTAATAGCTCCAGATTTACCAGAGGCAGAAAAAAACATAGTGAATATGTTTCAGAGTCTTGTCCAAGCACAGATGAGAATTTCAAGTCCATGACAAGCTTCCTCAGGGTTGCTTTCCTTAAGTCTGTATGAGTGACAAAGACAATTCTGTCCTATTATATTTTAGATGCATATTGTCCCTATTCCTTAACCTACAAGTTGAGTACAATTTATTTTCTAGCATATCTTGCATATATGCAACATATAATTCACACCTGAACCCTATTTTTCTTTGCACTTTCTCATCCCTTTGTGTACGTAAGCACAGCCTCATACTCAAAGTTCATGGTGATCAGAACCTCTTTTAGCAAGTGTCCACTTCATGTTACATTGTCTAACATTAAGGAATTTGTTTAATTGACAATGTTAAATCCACACCACGAATACCACCTTGGAAGTAAAGTTATTATATTTAGTGACATGAAACCAGTTTTATGATATGTTCTTACTAAATAAAAAAAGCAATATGGCATGTGCAGTTAATTCCAAATGTTATATGTATTTATCAGTAGATATCTATGTTCATATCTACCCATACGAAGAGAGAGAGAAGAAAAGAAAACTGGTTTTCACAGTGCTTCTCTCTGAAGAGTAGATGTTTGAGTTATAGTCCTTTCTACTTACCTGTATTTCTAATACTTCTCACATATTTCTGCATTAAACATGCATTTAAATGCACTTTAAATACTTATTCAAAAAGCCATATTGCAAAGACATCCACTTTATATTTTGTAAACAGCCATCAATTTTTTTACATGTTAATTTGGTCTCAAAGTATAGTGATAAAACAGAAGTACAAGTATATTCTTGGCCTTATGCCAGTATCTTAGAAAGGTCTGGCTTCCTGTAACCTTGTAATTGTACAACAGGAAGAGTTTACAGACATCTTTCAACAGAACCAGGTGAATACAGTAGAAGAAGACACTCATTAAAGTAAGCAAATAATATCAAAATACAGTCCTCATGATAAGTAAATAAGAATTCATTCAAATGAAAGAATAATAATTTGGAAAATAAAGCTGCATAACTTCTAACAAATTTAATAAACAATAAATTCACCCTTCTCAAATTTTAAACTTTATATTTAATGACCACTTGATTAAAGTTGTTTTCTTTTGTTTTTAATTTTTAACTATTCTAAGTTTGCCCTCTAAAGTATTCAAGTATCACTTGGAACTAGCTAACGTGATTTTATAATAGCAAGCTTTAAATATTCATGGAAAAAGAACAGGAGTCTCCGTGTCAATGCAGAATAAAGAAGTATTAGAGGGGTGCAGAAAGCAGGAGGGCTTTAAGGAATAAATCTCTTTGATATGTGATGGTTAATATTGTCAACTTTATTGGATTGAAGGATGCAAAATATTGTTCCAGGGTGTGTCTGTGATGGTGTTGCCAAAGGAAATTAACATTTGAGTCAGTGGATTGGGAGAAACAAACCTACTCTCAATCTGCATGGGCACCGTCTAATCAGCTGCCAGCACAGCTAGAATAAAGTAGGCAGAAGAAGTCGGAAAGAACAGACTTGCTGAATCTTCTGGCCTTTGTCTTTATCCTGTGCCGGATGCTTCCTGCCCTCAACCATCAGACTCCAAGTTCTTCAGATTTTGGACTCTTGGACGTACACAAGTGGTTTGTCAAGGGGCTCTCGGGTCTTCAGCCATAGATAGAAGCCTGCACTGTTGGCTTCCCTACTTTTGAGGTTTTGGGATTTGGACTGGTTTCCTTGCTTCTCAGCTTGCAGATGGCCTATTATGGGACTTTACCTTGTGATGGTGTGAATCAGTTCTCCTCAATAAGCTCCCCTTCATTTATACATCTAGCCTATTAGCCCTGTCCCTCAGAGAGCCCTGACTAATACAGATATCATGGCACATTTTAGTTTTCCAAGAAGCTACAGGTTATTAAAGGTATATCCAAGTAATTAGTCTCTTATTTTTATTCTCTACTGAAAAAGAAAATAAAACAAGACTTCCCTTTTCTTTTTTTATAAGAGCTCTGAGGCTTATAGGACCTTGTCCACAAAATAGATGTGCCTCCTCCCACCCACTCACAAGTAACCACTTACTCCAAACATAAATATATCAAGAGACAAATAAAGATCAGATACTCCATTTAGGCAAATTAAATCTAGTAAATAGTATAAGCTGATTCTATTTTTTAATTAAAAAATAAAAATAAATGTCTTCTTTTGAGAAATGTCTGTTCCTATCCTTTGCCTACTTTTTGATGGGGTTGTTTTTTTCTTGTAAATTTGTTGACGTTTCTTGTAGATTCTGAATATTAGCCCTTATGCAGCCAAGAAACATATGAAAAAAAGCTCATCATCACTGGCCATTAGAGGAATGCAAATCAAAACCACATTGAGATATCATCTCACGCCAGTTAGAATGGTGATCATTAAAAAGTCAGGAAACAACAGATGCTGGAGAGGATGTGGAGAAATAGAAATGCTTTTGCACTGTTGGTGGGAGTGTAAAGTAGTTCAACCATTGTGGAAGACAGTGTGGCAATTCCTCAAGCATCTAGAACCAGAAATACCATTTGACCCAGCAATCCCATTATTGGGTATATACCCAAAGGATTATAAATCATTCTACTATAAAGACACATGCACACGTGTATTTATTGCAGTACTATTCACAATAGCAAAGACTTGGAACCAACCCAAACTCTCATCAATGATAGAGTGGATAAAGAAAATGTGGCACATATACACATGGAATACTATACAGCCATTAAAAAAGATGAGTTCACGTCCTTTGTAGGGACATGGATGAAACTGGAAACCATCATTCTCAGCAAACTAACATGGGAACAGAAAACCAAACACCACATTTTTACTCATAAGTAAAAGTGGTAGTTGAGCAATGAGACACACGGACAGAGGGAGGGGAACATCATACACTGTGGCCTATTAGGGATGAGGACACAGGGGAAGGATACTGTTAGGAGAAATATCTAATGTAGATGACTGGTTAATGGGTGCAGCAAACCACCATGGGACGTGTATACCTATGTAACAAACGTACACATTCTGCACACATATCCCAGAACTTAAAGTATGATTTTTAAAATAATAAAAATAAAAAAATAAGTAAATCTAGTAAATATTACATGGATGCCTTTCAGTGTGAATATTAGCCTAAAGATTTTGAAAGACATACTAAAGTTCAGAAGAAAGCACTTCCCATCAATGCATGAACTATAAGTCACTCTAGAGTATGTTTGGTAACAAAGACAGAAAAAAATGGCTATATGAAAATCAAATATGGAGGCATTTGAGACCTGAAAGCTTTCATGTGGATAAACTTGGATTGCTCTATGCTCAATATTCCAATTTTTTAATGCTTTGACTACACAACAGCCCCAAACCATTTGAGAATATACCAAGAAAAAATTACGGAGTAAGCAATCCAGCAATCCTGGATTAAACTGAATATGTATCCCAATTTTACGCCAGCCAAGTTAATTTAACTAGATTTTTACCCCTGTCCTTACCCCTGAGCCACTCTATGGGACTAGCTTCTGACTATGCCTGATTAAATTTGTGGTAAAGCAAATATACAATTTAAGAAGGCTGCTCATAGAGCCATATAGATTCTGGAGAAATGAGATCTACTCTGTCATATAGAGTAGGGAAAGCTGATATTGCTGTGTTGAGGATGAACACTCAAACAAATAAATATTTTTTTTAAAAATGAGATGTCTGACTCTGCAGACACAGCCTTAGTCTGTCTTTCTGCAGGATTCTCCCAACTCTGTTCACTGTTTCCATCTCTGCAGCCTGAAAGTTCTCATCCATTAAAGATAGGGCTAGAAATATAATCCCAACCCCACTAGCATTTCCCTCCTTGCAGGACAAAAGGAGTGAAGCAAAGAGTAGGAAAGAGCGTAATACTTAACTAAATGTTTGCCATATATTTCATTAATTCTAAAGTATACATATTTTAATAGCTAATATTTTAATATGAGCTCATATTTTAATAGCTTTAAAATTTAGTCATGTTATTTTACAGTCACTATTAACAGGGGTCATGATTGTCATTGTTCATATTGTTTATATTATATCACTTCAATTGAATTATGTGTTCTTGTTGTCATAAGGAATGTAATAATCTTTTACAATGTCTTAAAAACTAGACTTTAATTCATCAAAACCAAGTAATTATGTTTGCAGAAAGACACAGACATAGACAGGTGTTGGAAATGATTAAATAGCCATTATTGGAGAAATAATGACAAATCCAAATGTTCCCACAAAGGAGCAATCAAGAACATTATAGCAATTGATAAAGGAAAAATCCCACAAGTGAATAAAACTATCATGCACAGCAATGCTTCTCTAACTTGAATCACCCTGGGGATCATGCTAAATGTACAGATTCTGATTCAGTAAACTTGAGAAGGAATCAAAGATTCTGCATTTCTAATGAGCTCCCAGGTCATGCCAATGTTGTAAGGTGCGAAGGATTACCTCTCTACACCAAGCAATGCAGCTAATGATGAGACAAATTCCCTTTTTTTTCCCAAATAAATGGGAAAAAAAATTTAAAGCTCTGAGAGTCTGGCATGATCAATTCAGATTTTACATAGGACTACCATTAGTTGGAAACTTCCTACTGACTTTGAAGATAAATGCTTACCACTCAGCTATCTTTGCTTCAATGAAGGGAAAAAAAAAAAATGTATAGTCAAATAGAAATGGACTGCCATCAAAATTTGTTAAATGGTTATCAGTGATAGAGCACCTTTAAATAAAAACAGCTTCATAAGTGCTTTTAATGGCACTAATAATGACATTGTGTTGAAAACATGGCTGTCAATAACTCTAAGTTGAGAAATGACTCAGAAGAATACGATTCTGTATGTAATTACGTTTAAGAAATACTTCAATAAATTTACGTTTCTTACTTCCTTTTTAAATATGAAGAGAGTGATATATGATTTTTTTAATCTATGTGTATGAGAGTATAAAAGTGATTACCCTATAAGTGTAAAATAAAGAGTCCAAGTGCTAAAGCATTGTATCATAACCAGAGGAGGCTTTTTCCTTAGCTCTAAGATACACTTTTTCTCGTGAATAATGGTATCCTAGATTTGATAAAATACAGCAGAATGACAGTCAAACATCTTACCTCCACTCCTACAGGTAACACACACACACACACACACACACACACATACATATGTACAGAGCCTTCAGATTATACTTTGAAAGTAAATAAAAGTATAGGAAATCAACAGGAAGCAACTTAAAATGGTTTTCTGTAAAAAATAAAGAAATCATCTACCCTAAAAAAATCCTATAAATTGTTGACTGAGGAGTTTGATAATGTTTGGATTATATCCATTGAGATTAAGATACAGCCTTAACAGACAAGGACTATTAGAACATACAATCGAATAAATCGCATTGTCTTCATTGTCTTAAATTGCATTAAGAAAGAATATATTAACAAAAAGGGAATGATCTAGAGGAAAGACAGTAAAGGATCTATAAGAAGAAAGCACCTAGGACAGCCCAGGAAGAACATGTCCTGACCCCAGAAAAAACAAGTATCAAATCCCTCTTACAAATGCATCCCAAGCGAAGATGGATGTCATCGACATTTAATCATCCAATTCATTCTGCCTGTATTGACTCTATGCTCACTGAGCAAACTTCTGATTATAATTTGTCTTTTTAGATAATTTTACTGAGAAGAAAGAGAATTCACATATAAAAATACAAACATTCTACTCTCCCTGAAAGTATTTACATATTTAAAATGATGAGTTAATAAAATAGAACTCTGGACAACACATCAGTCTCTTAGTCATTTGGTTTGGTAAGAATGCCCAGAGGATGTCACCTCAGGGCAAGCTTGAAAAATTAATTTCTGGGCCTGCAGAGCTGAGAAACAGATCCAGGAATGTGATGACCTTATCAAATAATAATTCTGACCTTGTCTAAGTCACCAGCTGGCTTCCCAAATGTGTACCTCCCTAACTGCAACAATGACTACAATTCACATAACAAAAAAAATATTCAGAAGAGTTACAGACTAGGTTTTATATACCACTTTCCAACTCTCGATTTATTCCTCAGAGGCATATGTAGTTTCTTAATTAAAAGATACTCTGTTTTCCTGCATTTCTGGCTTATTAACCAAAATATTTCCAATCCATTGGTACATGATAAATTATTCATAATTCCTATTTGAGTCTTGTAGAGGAAAAATGCAGCATAAAGCTTTACTACACAATCTCATCTAGACTAAATCCATCAGTATAGGCTTCCCAGGGGTATAGTGAGAACTTATCTAAAAATGAGGTAAAATAAATGGGTAAAATAAAGAAATAAATACAAAAGATAAACATACCAATACTGGCTTTCAAAGGTGGAAAATAACCATTTAGACAATCTAATATTGTTTCATTTTTTATTTTTTAATACATATACTTAAATTTCTTTTAATTTTAATTTTTTAACTTTTATTCAATTTCAGGGGTGCATGTGAAGGTTTGTTTTGCAGGTAACTTGTGCCATGGGGGTTTCTTGTACAGATTATTTCATCACGCAGGTATTAAGCCTAGTATCCATTAGTTGTCTTTCCTGACCCTCTGCCTCCTCCCACCCTCCACCCTCTGATAGGCACCAGAGTATGTTGTTTCCTGATATTTTTTATTTTAATAGTTTTTGGAGTACAAGTGATTTTGGTTACATGGATGAATTATACACTGCTGAATTCTGAGGTTTTAGTGCACTCAAGTAGTGTATGTTGTACCCTATATGTAGTTTTTTACCCCTCATCTATCTCCCACCATCCCCACTTCTGAGTCTCCAAAGTTGATTATATCATTCTGTATGCCTCTGTGCACCTGTAGCTTAGCTCCCACTTCTAACTGAGAACATACGGTATTTGGTTTTCATTCCTGAGTTACCTCACTTACTTAGAATAATAGTCTCCAGCTCCAACCAATTGATCCAAAAGACATTGCTTAATTCTTTCTTACAGTTCAGTAGTACTCCATGGTGTATATATACCACATTTTCTTTATCCACTCACAGTTGATGGGTACTTAAATAGTTACATATCTTTGCAAATGTAAATTGTGTTAGCAATCTAATATTAGATAAAACGACTTCAAAATAAAACTTTCTTACATGCAAGTTGTGGTAATTTTCTAAAATTAGTGGATCTCAAACTTTAACATGCATTAGAATCACCTAGAAGGCTTGTTAAAACACAAAGCACTGGACCCCATCCCAAAGTTTCCAACCTGGCAGGCCTGGGATAGGCCCAGAGAATTTACATTTCTAGCAAGTATCCAGATGCTGCTGATGCTGCTAGTTGGAGGTCCATACTTTGATAACAACTATGAAATCACCCAAGGGTTTCTTCCTGCCTCCTGCACCAACAAAATCAGTTGACTGAGACCACGTTATTGCAGTGAAGAAAAGGTTTGACACAAGGCCAAAGGCCAGCCATGCAGGAGATGGAGTTATTACTCAAATTCATCTCCCTAAAGGCTCAGAGATTATGATTTTTATGGACAACTTGGTGGGCAGGAGGGCATGGAAAGGGTACTGCTGAATGGTTGGGGATGAAATCACAGGAATGTGGAAAATGGTCCTCATGTGCTTTCACCTCTGAGTAGGGCCACAGGACCTGTTGAGTCATGAGTCATGAGTCCAGCGGGGTCAGTCTGAGAAACATCTCAAAAGAACACTCTTGGGTTCCACAATGTGATGATTTCTGTAGGAGCAATTGGGGAAGTCACAAACACTATGACCTCTGGCCACGTGACTCCTGAGCAGAAAGGGATTATGAAAACTATGCTTACATTTTAGCAGAATTCATAATCCTAATTTTGTCATCTTTTATTAGTTTTATAAAGGCATTTTCAGCCCCTGAATAAGGAGGGGAGTCATTTTAGGGAGAGACTATTGTCATCTTTGCTTCAAAGTTAAACTATAAACTAAATTCCTCCCAAAGTTAGCTTGGCCTACATCCAGGAATGACCAAAGGAAGTCAGAAGCAAGATGGAGCCAACTATGTCAACTTTTGCTTACTGTCATAATTTTGAAAAGGTGGTTTCAACTATTCTTATCTTTCAAGGGATATTTAAATTAATGTAAATAGAAAAAGTCTTACAGCACTCTTTGTTAACACTAACTGCATATTGGAATCACCTGGAGAACTTTTGAAACTAGATTTTGTGGGATGCACCCCAAACCAATTAAATGGCCATTACCGAGAGGTGGTGCCTCTCAGAAAGAAGAAAAGCATTTCTTTCATGCTTTCTTCTTTCTTAATAAAAATTCAGTTCTTTGAGTTTGGGTAAAAGTGATGGGCCTACCTCAGCACCTGCATGTAAGTCATCATTGAATGCTGCATTGATAAATGACTTTGAGGCTCAAGAGTTCCTCATGTGCACTCATGAATCTCACTTACCATAGCATGGCAATTAGAAGCTTAGATTCTGGAGCCACATTTCAGTGCCCAACTCAACCTCTCTGTGCCTCAGATATGCCTCATCTGTAAAACAGAATCAATAGCACCTGTCTCATACAATGGGGTGAAACAGCCAGTGGCATCTGGCCAATGCCAAGTAAACACTTGGTATTATTATTATCATCGCAACTGTGGAATATTCAAGAGGCCCCTCTAGTATTATAGTAGGATCTCAGCCTCTCTTGAAGTATCTTTCATTGATCTCTGATTGTCCCAAAAGCTGTACAACATAAACAAGACTGTCTGCAGAAGTAATTTGCCCTTCCTCCTTCTTGTAAGTTCCTCCCTGCTCTGACTCTCCCTTGTCCATGTATACTGCCTACAAAAGTGCTTACAGAAGCCTCATTTCCACCATTACAGTTGATGACAACTACACTGCCCATGCCTCCAATATAAATGGACTCTGGATTCTCAAGAAAGAAAATTCACAAGCAGAGTTAGGCACACTGTTCCCTGGGCTTCAGCATAGTTTTTGTGCTAGTGTCAGACAGAGCCTCTTGCACAGAGCAAATTCTGTTTCTCTGGGTCAACCACAGATGATCACTTTCACTCCATAAGGCTGGACCAGGAGGTTTTCCTACATCTTCCCCAATTTTCTTACTTTTTTCTTTTCCTTCTATTATCATGTAGAAGAGTCAGAAGAGCTTTGCCTTAAGCAAAATCTCTTCTCTTCTTATGCATTTAAAAAACAAAACTTCTTATCCATCTTCTTATGCAACTGAATGGAAGCCAAGTTAACAAATACCCTGTGTATGGTTAGAGGAGGAGAAGTTGACGGGCTGTCTACACTAGTAAAAGCTAGCACAATAGCCTGTAAAAATATTATATTTCATTATCATGTTATCTCATGATCATTACATCATTGCAAAAGTGCCATTAATATTATCATTTCCATTTTATAGGAGAGAAAGATGAGGGTAAGCCAGCAAACCCTACCAAATCCTGCTGATTAAAGTATTAAAAGTACTTTTGTAGAAGTGTTGAAAAATAACTGACAAACTGTGGGAAATTGCCTGGCCAAAGTTGAATAGAAAATGGGAATTCAGGAAAGTAGACAAGCTCAGAAGATCCTTTTGCCTTGGAGCCATTTATCTAGCCAAGAAAAGTTGCAATTCCATTTGCATGACTTCTCTAGGGAATCAAGGTCAGAACCCAGAGACCACAGGGGATCGTTAGTTAAGCAGGAACCAAAGTAAACTGGGATATAATAAGAATTTGAGGATCCAAGATGGCTGAATAGGAATGGCTCTGGAGTGCAGTCCCCAGCAAGAATGTAGAGGCTGCTGCAGGTGATCCCCAGGCAAGCAGGGTGTGGAGTGGACCTCCAGCAGTCCTAAAGCAGAGGACCCTGACTGTAAGAAGGAAAACTAAAAAGAAAGAAATAATTTCATCATCAACAAGAAGGATGTCCACTCAGAGACTCCATCCAAAAGTCACCAACTACAAAGACGACAGGTAGATAAATCCACAAAGATGGGAAGAACCAGTGCAAAAAGGATGAAAACACCCAAAACCAGAACACCTCTCTTCCACCAAGGGATCAAAACTCCTCACCAGCAAGAGAACAAGGCTGGATGGAGAATGAGTCTGATGAATTGATAGAAACAGCCTTCAGAAAGTGGATAATAACAAACTTCTCTGAGCTGAAAGAACATATTCTAACACAATGCAAAGAAACTGAGAACCTTAAAAAAAGGTTTGATGAAATGCTAATGAGAATAAACAGCTTAGAAAAGAATATAAATGAATTGATGGAGCTGAAAAACACAACATGAGAAATTTGCAAAGCATACACAAGTTTCAATAGCCAAATCTACCAAGCAGAAGAAATGATATCCGAGATTGAAACTCAATTAAATAAAACAAGAATGCAAGATTAGAGAAAAAAGAGTGAAAAGAAATGAACAAAGCCTCCAAGAAATAAGAGATTATGTGAAAAGACCTAAGCTACTTTTGATAGGTATACCTGAATGTGATGGAGAGAATGAATCCAAGCTGGAAAATACTCTTCAGGATATAATCCAGGAGAACTTCCCCAACCTGGCAAGGTGGGTCAATATTTAAGTCCAGGAAATACAGAGAACACTACAAAGATATTCCTCAAGAAGAGCAATCCCAAGACACATAATCGTCAGATTCACCAGGGTTGAAATGAGGGAAAAAATGCTAAGGGCAGCCATAGAGAAAGGTCGGGTTACCCACAAAGGGAAGCCCATCAAATTCACAGTGGATCTCTCAGCAGAAACCCTAAAAGCCAGAAGAGAGTGGGGGCCAATATTCAACATCCTTAAAGAAAAGAGTTTTGAATCTAGAATTTCATATCCAGCCAAACTAAGCTTCATAAGCAAAGGAGAAATAAAATCCTTTATGAACAAGCAATTGCTGAGAGATTTTGTCACCACCAAGCCTGCCTTACAAGGGCTCCTGAAAGAAGCACTAATCATAGAAAGGAACAACCAGTACTACCAACTCCAAAAACATGCCAAATGGTAAAGACAATTGACCCAATGAAGAAACTGCATCAACTAATGGGCAAAACAACGAGCTAGCAACAAAATGGTAGGATCAAATTCACATGTAATATTATTAACCCTAAATGTAAATGAGCTAAATGCCCCAATCAAAAGACACAGATTGCCAAATTAGATAAAAAGTCAAAACCCATCAGTGTGCTGTATTCAGGAAACCCATCTCACATGCAAGGATACACACAGGCTCAAAATAAGGAGATGGAGGAAGATTTACCAAGCTAATGGAGAGCAAAATAAAGCAGGAGTTGCAATCCTAGTCTCTGATAAAATAGACATGAAACCAACAAAAATCAAAAGAGACAAAGAAGGGCATTACATAATGGTAAAAGGATCAATGCAACAAGAAAAGCAAATGATCCTAAACATATACACACCCAATACAGAAGCACCCAGATACATAAAGCAAGTTCTTAATGACCTACAAAGAGACGTAGACTACCACACAATAATAGTGGGAGACTTTAACACTCCACTGTCAATATTAAAGAGATTTACAAGACAGAAAATTAACAAGGATATTCAAGACTTGGATGCAGATCAGGACCAAGCAAACCTAATAGACATTTACAGAACTCTCCACCCCAAATCCACAGAACATACATTCTTCTCAGCACCACATCAAACCTACTCTAAAATTGACCACATAATTGGAAGTAAATCACTCCTCAACAAATGCAAAAGAATGGAAATCATAACAAACAGTTTCTCAGACCACGGTGCAATCAAATTAGAACTCAGGATTAAGAAAGTAACTCAGAACCACACAACTTCATGGAAAATGAACAGCTGGCTCTTGAATGTTGACTGGATAAGCATTGTAATGAAGGCAGAGATACAGATGTTCTTTGAAACCAATGAAAATGAAGACACAACATACCAGAATCTCTGAGACACATTTAAAGCAGTGTCTAGAGGAAAATTTATAGCATTTATTGAGAATGAGAAGCAAGGAAAGATCTAAAAATTGACACCCTATCATCAAAATTGGAAGAACTAGAGGAGCAAGATCAAAAAAACTCAAAAGCTAGCAGAAGGCAAGAAATAACTAAGATCAGAGCAGAGCTGAAGAAATTGAGATGCAAAAAAACCTTCAAAAAATTAAAAAATTCAGGAGCTGGTTTTTTGAAAAGATCAACAAAATAGACCACTAGCCAGATTATAAAAAAAGAGAGAAGAATCAAATAGATGCAATAAAAAACGATAAAGGGGATATCACCACAGATTCCACAGAAATACAAACTACCATCAGAGATTACTGCAAACAACTCGATGCACATAAATCAGTAAATCTGGAAGAAATGGATAAATTCCTGGACACTTGCACCCTCCCGAGCCTAAACCAGGAAGAAGTCGAAACCCTAAATAGACCAATTACAAGACTGAAGTTGAGGCAGCAACTAATAGCCTACCAACCAAAAAAGGCCTGGTCCAGATGGGTTCACAACTGAATTCTACAAGACATACAAAGAGGAGCTGGTACCACTCCTTCTGAACCTATTCCAAACAATCCAAAAAGAGGGAATTCTTCCCAAATCATTTTATGAGACCAACATCATCCTGATACCAAAACCCAACAGAGACTCAACAAGAAAAGTAAACTTCAGGCCAATATCCATGATGAACACAGATGCAAAAATCTTCAATAAAATACTGGCAAACCGACTGCAACAGCACATCAAAAAGTTTATCCATCACAACCAAGTAGGCTTCATCCTGGGAATGCAAGGCTGGTTCAACATATGCAAGTCTATAAATGTAATTCACCACATAAACAGAACCAAAGACAAAAACCACATGATTATCTCAATAGATGAAGAGAAGTCTTTCAACAAAATTCAACAGCGCTTTATGCTAAAAATTCTTGATAAGCTAGATATCAAAGGAACGTATTTCAAAATAATAAAAGCTATTTACAACAAACCCACAGCCGATATCATACTGAATGGGCAAAACCTGAAAGACTTCCCTTGAAATCTGGCACTAGACAAGGATGCCCTCTCTCACCACTCCTATTCAATATAGTATTGGAATTTCTAGCCAGAGAAATCAGGCAAGAAAAAGAAATAAAGGGCATTCAAATGGGAAAGGAGGAAGTCAAACTGTCTTTATTTGCAGACGACATGATTGTATATTTAGAAGACCACACCATTTCAGTCCAAAATCTCCTGAAACTGATAAGCAACTTCAGCAAAGTCTCAGGATACAAAATCAATGTGCAGAAATCACAAACAATCCTGTAAACCAATAACAGGCTTAAAGAGACCAAATCAAGAACCAACTCCCATTCACAATTGCTACAAAGAGAATAAAATACCTAGGAATACAACTAACAAAGGATGTAAAGGAACTCTTCAAGGAGAACTACAAACCACTGCTCAAAGAAATAAGGGAGGGCACAAACATATGGAGAAACATTTCATGTTCATGTTTAGGAAGAATCAATATTGTGAAAATGGCCATACTGCCCAAAGTAATTTATAGATTCAATGCTATCCCCATCAAGCTACCAATGACTTTCTTCACAGAATTGGAAAAAAACACTTTAAACTTCATATGGAACCAAAAGAAAGCCCGCATAGGCAAGTCAATTCTAAGCAAAAAGAACAAAGCTGGAGGCATCACACTACTGTACTTCAAACTATACTACAAGGCTACAGTAATCAAAACAACATGGTACTGCTACCAAAACAGAGATATAGACCAATGGAACAGAACAGAGGCCTCAGAGGCAATGCTATACATCTACAACCATCTGATCTTTGACAAACCTGACAAAAACAAGCAATGGGGAAAGGATTCCCTGTTTAATAAATGGTGTTGGGAAAACTGGCTAGCCATGTGCAGAAAGCAGAAACTAGACCCCTTCCTGACACCTTACATGAAAATTAACTCCAGATGGATTAAAGACTTAAACATAAGACCTAACACCATAAAAATCCTAGGAGAAAATCTAGGCAAAACCATTCAGAACGTAGGCATAGACAAGGACTTCATGACTAAAACACCAAAAGCATTGGCAACAAAAGCCAAAATAGACAAATGGGACCTAATCAAACTCCGCAGCTTCTGCACAGCAAAAGAAACAATCATTAGAGTGTACCAGCAACCAACAGAATGGGAAAAAAATTTTGCAATCTACCCATCTGACAAGGGCTAATATCCAGAATCTACAAAGAACTAAAACAGATTTACATAAAAAAAAAATCAAAAAGTGGGCAAAGAATATGAACAGACACTTTTCAAAAGAAGATACTTATGCAGCCAACAAACATATGAAAAAATGCTCATCATCACTGGTCATTAGAGAAATGCAAATCAAAACCACATTGAGATACCATCTCATGCCAGTGAGAATGACGATCATTAAAAAATCATGAGACAACAGATGCTGGAGAGGATGTGGAGAAATAGGAACACTTTTACACTGTTGGTGGGAGTGTACATTAGTTCAACCATTGTGGAAGACAGTGTGGCAATTCTCCAAGGACCTAGAAATAGAAATTCCATTTGATCCAGCAATCCCATTACTGGGTATATATTCAAACGATTATAAATCATTCTATTATAAAGGCACATGCACACATGTGTTCATTGTGGCACTGTTTACAATACCAAAGACCTAGAACCCACCCAAATGCCATCAATGATAGATTGGACAAGGCAAATGTGGCACATATACACCATGGAATACTATGCAGCCATAAGAAATGATGAGTTCGTGTCCTTTGTAGGGAAATGGATGAACCTGGAAACCATCATTCTCAGCAAACTGACACAAGAACAGAAACTCAAACACTGCATGTTCTCACTAATAGGCGAGTGTCGAACAATGAGAACACATGGACACAGGGAGGGGAACATTACACACTGGGGTGTGTTGGGGAGGACTAGGATAGGGACAGCAGTGGGTAGGGAGTTGGAGAGGGATAACATGAAGAGAAATGCCAGATTTAAGTGATGGGGATTGAGGCAGCAAACCACATTGCCATGTATGTACCTAGGCAACAATCCTGCGTGTTCTTCACATGGACCACAGAACCTAAAATGCAATAAAACACCGCATGTTCTCACTCATAGGCGGGTGTTGAACGATGAGAGCACATGGACAAAGGGAGGGGAGCACTACACACTGGGGTCAGTTGGGGGGAAATAGGGGAGGGACGGTGGGGGGTGGGGAGCTGGGGGGGGATAGCAGGGGAAGAAATGCCAGATGTAGGTGATGGGGAGGAAGGCAGCAAATCACACTGCCAGGTGTGTTCCTATGCAACAATTTTGCATGTTCTTCACATGTACCCCAAAACCTAAAATACAATAAAATAAATAAATGGGAAAAAAAAAAAACATATATATTTTTTTAAAAAAGAATTTGCCCTGGGTGTAAGCGTGAACCAGAAGTGAATCTGCTAGTGTCCAGAATTTCAGCTTAGGTTCTAATCACTAAGATATCCAAAGACCCTCAAGCTCTCAGCTTAGTTTAAGATGATCCAAAACAGAAGTAATATAAAAGTAAATTTCTTCTAAGGGAAAATACCTTTATTCTGTGTCTCAAATTATTCCTTCAAAGTAATGTTCAAATATGATTAACAGCATACAGATAACCAGGAGTAGCACAAAGATAACCAGAAAACTAAATTGCATGAGCAAGATTAGCAGCAAATTTAAGAAACAGCATACAAAATCAGACTTGCGCAGACTTCAGACATGGACTATGTGCAAAAAATCATTAACATAGCAGGGCTGACTGCTATGAAGCCATCCCACAAGACTAGCAAGAATTGTATGCCAGGTTCTGGACAGAAATATAGATATGATTAAGCATTAAACAGGCTGCACTTTGGCTGACTTCTTTGCTGCTAAAAGTCACTTAACCTAGATTCCGACCAATTGCATCCTCAGTGTGCCTCTAGATAGAATTACTGACATTAGGGTCATAAGGGTGTTTAAAAATTGGTTTGCATCCCCATTGTTCCTATAGACAGGATCTCTGACATTAGAATCATAAGGCTTTTGTTTAAGGACTGCTTAAGATGTTTTTCAGACCCTGAATTTCAGCATCCAGTTTGAAAACTTACACAGGATAGGATCAGAACAAGAATATAGCTTCTTCTTCTTCCTGCCCCATGTCTTCATCCTGCATTCCTTGACCAATCAATGGTTTCTATACTTCTACCTACTCCAAAGCATCTTCCCTGGGGAGATGGATTTGTGGTTTCCTCCCATCTCCTCATTTGGTGACCCTATAATTAAACCTGTTTCTCTGCTCCAACCTGGCGTCTCAGGATATTGACTTGCTGTGTGCATGGAGTGATAAATCTATTATAGTTACAGCTGTTTTATTTACAATGCTAGCTCTTGGCTGGTGTCTGAGAACCTGTACTTCAGGAGGGTTTCCACATCACTCATTGGTAAGAGTAGCTCATTGTGCCTAAACTGTTTATGCAAACAGTATGGTTTATGCAGAACTCCTATCTTCCTTCTGAGGGTCTAGGTTGCCCATATGATCCGCCCCCAGTAAAAACCCTGAGCACTGAGTTTCTAAAGTACTTCCCTTGGTAAAATTCAATATTCATATGTGTTGTCACAGCTCATTGCTAGGAGAAATGTGTCCCATGTTTCTCCACTGGGAGAAAACCCTCAGAACCTTGTTCTTGTTTTCCTCCAGACTACTTGTGTGCCTTTTTCCCTTTGCTGATTTTGTGGTGTATTCTTTTACTGTAATAAGTCTTAGTCATGAGTATGACTGTAGAATGAATACTGTGACTCCTTCTAGCAAATCACTGAACCTGGAGGTCGTCTTGGGGACACTCTAACACAGACTGTCAAACAACTACATTTATAATTATAACATTTTAAAAATACAAAACTGAAGATATCTCCAGAAAAAAGGGAAATGGAAAAAGTGACCAATGCTATTTTTAAAAAAAAGAATAATATTGAATTTTTAAATTTAGTATTTTAAAATTAAAATTTAATAAAATTAACAACCAATATTGCACTTGCTTTAAAAACAGAAAATACACAGCTGAAATGGAATTTATAAACTGAATGATAGACTATTTAATTGATTTGGAAACTATTTTTATCTCAGTATCTTTGAAATTTTATAAATTTTATTTTATATCAATGTAATAATAAAACATTTTGCCCTAGTTTATTTCCCTTAAACTCAATGGTGTCTTAGATTTGATGAAGTTCAGTAAGCCAGAAGAAATTATCTATTGAACATAATGACCAAAACGCAATTACTTTTGCACCAAACTAAGAATGGAGCACAAAGAGACAAAACAAAATGAAAAATAAGGAAAGTAACCTAACCTAGATTTTTTTTTCTTTTTCACTTAAATTTCCTGGCAACTTTCATTTAAGTTTTCTTTTTTTTTTAATGGGAAGAACCAAAAAAGAAATCAGAGCAGAGCAGGAGCAATACTTAGAATAGATATGGTTGGAAATTTTCCAGAAATTAGAAAAAACACTGTATGAGTTACCTATTGTTGCATAATAAAACATAATGACTTAAACAACAAACATTTACTATTTCATAAACATAAGATCAGGAAGCCAGAGGTGACTTAGCTGGGTGGTTCTAGCTCAGAACCCATCATGACGTTTCAGGCAAGATAGTGGCTGGGGCTGCAGTCACCTGAAGCATGACTGGGCTGCAGGATCTGCTTCCAAGGTCATTCACATAGCTGTTGACAGCAGGCTTCAATTCATCATCACATGGGCCTCTCAAGGGAGCTGCTCACAATATGGCAGTCAACTTGCTCAGAGAAAATGATCCAAGACAGAGATGGAGTAAGATAAACAGAGGACCCAAGACTGAATCTCAGAAGTGACTCTGCCATATTCTATTGATTGCCCAAACCAACCCTTGCAAATGTCAGAGGGAAGTGCCTAAAGGCATGAACACCAAGAGGCAGGGAGGATCACTGGCAACTGTCTGGATGCTGTCTGTCACAGACACCAAGCTGCAGATTTATGAAGCCCAATGAACCTCAGGATAACCAAATCTAAGGGTATGGGAGACTTGAATAACATGGTTAACAAAATTGAACTAATATATGTATATATAATATAATATATAAATAATATATATATAAATTATATATATAAGATCAATTTAATAATGTATATAGCATGATTAACATGTATATATCATGTTAGTGATATAGCATATGTTAGTAATGATATATACATTATATACATGTACATATGCATACATGTTAGTCATGTTGGTCATGATATATACATGATTATATATACATACACATGTATATATGATATATACATACATGTATATACATGATTGTATACATATACATACATATAGAATATATAGACATATATACATATACATATAGAATATATGTATATATATGTATATAATCATGTATATAGAATATATGTATGTATATGTACATAATATATGTATGTTATATAATATGCATATATGTATATTATATAATGTATATATAATATATCTTATATAATTATACTTGTATATGTATATGTAATATATGTGTATATTACTTATATGTATATTATATAATATACATATACATGTATAATACAATCATGTATATAGAATATATGTATGTATATGTATATAATCATGTATATATCATGTATATATATATGCATGTGTGTATATAGAATATTGTATGTATATATAATCATGTATATATCATGTATATATACATGCATGTATGTATATAGAATACCATATTCTACAAATAAACATCTGGCTACAATGTACATATGATTCCATTTACCTTATGTTTAAACACAGCAAAATTCTTACTTGTGAATGCATGCATGAGAGGTAAAACTACAAAGAAAAGTCAGAAAGGGATTATGATAAAAGCCAAGACAGTGGTCACTCCTGGTGGAATGATGGGGGAGTAGATGGCTATCTGGAAGGGACAAATAAAAGCAAGTTCTTCTGGAGTGCTGTTGACATTTTTTTGTTGATCTTGTTAGTGGTTTCATAGTGTTTATACCTATTTGTCAGATTAAATTTTTGTTTTATGCATTTAAATATATAACACATATATATATACACACATATATATTATAGTTTACATTAAAGAAGACAAGGAAAGATTGAGGCTAAGAAAATATAAGTGACTTACAAAGATCAAAGGCATTAACTTATTGAACTAGGACCATAACCTATGCATTCTAATTCCCAACATCTCTCCTTTGCTTTTTCCTAAAGTGAAATCATTAAAATCTTCCCCCTAAAATCAAACTCTTTCTAGCAAACCCTGCCAGTTATTTTGCACAAAGAAGCCAAGTGGAAAACATGCTTACCTCCCCCTTGCTTTGCTTGAAGCAATTATTGAAATTCGTAGTACAATTAAAGCAATTCACTCTAGACCCCAAGGGGCGGACTGTGTGAAGGCAATTACCTAGCCTTTAATACTGGACTGTCATCCCTTTCATGTATTAATGCCAACTCCTTCTAGTTCCTAGGCCTATCTACACTCACAGAGCCAAAGTACCGAATTAAAACAAGACCAAATATTCTACTGAATTGAAGCACTGATTAAAATTAGTCTTTTAACTACAAATTAATTTGTAACTTAAAGACATACAAACAGTTAAGATAATCTAGCAGCACAAAATCAGACTGAGGGACAGAAAATTATTAGAGCGGAAAGTGATAAATTTCTATCTTTCTGTAAAGCATAACACTACAATGAAATGAAGCAGGCTTGTAAACAAAGCTGTTGGTCTAATTATACTGAATAAGTTTTTTCTTCGGTATATATAATATTAAAAATGGCTATATATGGAATTCTCTATGAGAACTATTATATGGTTACATTCAAATCCTGCCTCACTTCCTTTGTTTTTGTAGATGGTTTTCTTTTATTATAACTAGTGTTTTAAATTTTCTTTTATTAGGTAATTTGAATTAAAAAAAATCATTGTAGAAGTATAATTAATTAATAACTAGTAATCTGATGTCATCTTAAAGTAATCATGCCAAGATGGCAAATCTGGAGACTGAGGCCACGCTTCTCTCCTTCCATACACAGGACAGATATCACTGGTCTATCACAGCAACTCATTGCTCTGAGTCAGTTCAAGTTCATGAACTGTTCATTGCTCTGAGCCGGTTCAAATTCTGAACCTAAGTTCAAGTTCTGGCTCTCTTCCTTTGCTGTGATTTTAGATAAGTTATTCACTCACTCATAGTCTGTTTCCTCACAGGCAAAATAAAGACAATAACTTCCTTTATGGGTTGTTTTGTGAGAATCAGTGCTAGCATCTAAAAATTGCCTAGACATTTGTCAAATCTTGGCCAATGATAGCTCTTATGCTTCTTTTAATATTGCTGCCATTATTCTTTTCTCTCTTCCTCATATATACATATGAATTGAGAAAATATGTGCCAAACTATTGATGGGGTGAGGATGAAGGTGAGAAGAGAAGAGGACGTGGAGACTTTTCAGTATCTACAATCTATATTTCCACACTGCTTGAAATTTCTGGCTCTTGGTTTATAACTAAAATTAAATGCAGTATTATTTACTATGTATAAAGAATTTTTCAAATATTGATTCAACCATAATAAAATAAAGCTCCAATTGACTGGGATACAGGTAAGTCTTGTAACATAATTTTATGGTTTTCATGTTACATTTTTCTCTCTCTAGAAATCTGAATTATACACGTTATCTGCTAGGTATTGTTGACAGTCATTTCTGTCATGTAGACTGAGAGGCAAAAGAAAGAAAATTTACCAGATGAGAATTAGAGAAGATAGATACCTTTAAGTAACCCAACAGTAAGATAGCACTCTCCCCCAGGGATCCATGAGTCACTCCTATAGCCCTTTAATAAATTCTCCTTTTTGCTTAATCTAGTTTGAACTGGGATTATCTTATCTGAAATAAAAAGAACCTCAATTAACATTAGAATGGAAAAAGTTTCTAACACGTCCCAAATAGGTTTATCTCCAGTTTGCAAAAATTTTCTGAAAACTCACTCAATCCAGCTAGTATTCTCTTTTTTTTCTTGGCTTTTTAAGATGAAACTGTTATAAACTCTATAGCACAGCTTGATGCTATTACTTAGCTACTCTTTATAAATTATCTTGCCTAGAAATTCCTATTAAATAGTGTTTTCATTAAAGAAAAAAACCTTTAGGAAAGTAATACATAAAGTAAATCTTTGAATGGAAATTTTTATATAGGTTACCAAAAAAAAAAAAAAAATTCTATTAAAAGTTTCCCTTCCCTCCAAAAGAGAGAGTGTATATTTCTAATTTTTGAACCTGAATTAAGCATATGACTTGCTTTGACAAAATGGAATATTAACAAAAGTGCTATAAAAGACATGAAAAGAACTTGCATACAGAGATTTCTTACTGCACATGATACCCTGAGCCCACCATATGAAAGAACCCAAGTTAGCTGGAGAGCATCAGGCCACATGAAAGAGAATTAGGAAGCCAGGTCAAAAGCCTGACAACTACTAGACTGTGAGTAGTGTCACCTGAAATCGACCAGCTGCCAGTTCCAGCTGACCTGCCAGCTGACCACGAATGCACAAGAGAACTCAGAGATCAGCCAAGCTGGTCCACAGAATTGTTAGATAAATTAAATGATTGTGCTTTTGAGGTACTCAGTGTTAAGGTGATTTTTAAAAATAAAGCAATAAATAATCAACTCAGAGAGTTAAGCCGTTTTCCTTAATTTGATCTAACAGAAAGCAAAGGAAATTTACTATACAAAAAAGCAAATTTTGGAGGATAAACAAAGATTTGTACAAATTCAGCTCAGTCTCTTACAATTTATAGTCATCTTTCTCTTGCCTGCAATGCTCCCCTCAATAGGCCCATACAACTAAGTTTCTCTCTACTTCCCTTGACTTCCACCCAAGTTTCTACTCTGCACTCAAGAATTAGCTACTGGAAGCCTTCTGAAAATGTCATGCAACAAACAAATAAATAAATTGTTCCATATTTTGTGCTAGTCATGCCCACTATACATATCTCTCCTATAGTTTTAATGTGATTATGTATCTAAACTTACTCTTTCACTCTCCACCTCCACTGGGATGTGAACTTCTCAAGTTCAGGACTCCGTCTGGTTCATCCAGACACAGACTGATGTCTAGCAGTAGAAAGCAATTAAAATAAATACTTTAGTCCTCACAGCACTTTATTGAATTGTAATTGATATGCAATAAAATGCATAAATCTTAAATGTAGACTTCACTGAATTTTGACAAATATAATACATCATTTTATCACCACTCAGATTAAGATATAGAACATTTCCACCACCCCAGAAAGTTCATACCTGCTTCTTTTTGCTCAATGTTCCCCGCATAGTCTCAACTCCACCCTACCAAGTAAAGGCAACCTGTGTCTCATTTTTATCAGCAAAGATGAGCTTTAACTATTCTTTTACTTCATATAAATGAAATCATTAAGAATGTAGTATTTTGTGTCTGGCTTCTTTCTTGCAACAAACTGTCTTAAAGATGTATTTCTGTTGTTGCATGTATCAGCTGTCTCTTTTGATTGTTTCAAGATATTTCTTTGTGTAAATAGACCACAATTTTAACTATTCTCATGATGATGAACATTTGTATTATTTCCATTTTTAATCTAATTATTTAAAAATCTGCTCTGAACATTACCATACAAGTCTTTATGTGGACCTAAGCATTCATTTCTCTTGGGTGTGTTTCTAGGAGTAAAATTGCTAAGCAACAGAATAGACACATGTTTTGCTGTATTAGAAACTGCCAGTCTCTGAAAGTGGCTGTAAGATTTGTGTTCCCATTTGTATAGCAATTCTGGTGGGTATTTAGCAATATCTCCTCGTGGTTTCAATATATGTTTGTAGAATAAGCTTGAACTCCTCTATAATAAATACTAAGCAAATGCTTGGTGAAAATGATGCTAAAATAATATCCTGATGTATCATAACAACAAAGTTTAACAAGAAAACCTTCCTGTTAAACAGTTAGTTATATACATGCCAATGGAGCAGAATAACCTATTTTTAGTGTTTCTGCTATAAGGTATTTAATATATGCTAATTTTTCTTTTTAACTTATTATTTATATATCATTAAAAGTTCTAGTATCAAACATTTTCAAAGTTGTATCAGTATCACAAACATACCATTTATTAAGTATCAAGTGTTTTAATTAAGTATCAAGTGATTTAATTACAGAGGGGATATACTCTAAAGGAGACAGGCCTATCTTCTTTATGCAGAGGAAGAAACTAGAGTTTATGTAAGTTGCGAGGTGCCAAAATTTACACAGTTAATTAACTTAAACTGTCTTTTTAGGAAAATTTCTCTAATATCAAGTCCTTCATTTTCCCCGCTAGGTCATTTCTCCTTCTAGTGACTCATAAAGTTCAATAAAGTTGAAAAAGTGTTTGAACTTTAATCCAGACAAAAAGTATAATAAGTATCAAATGCTAAGAAGAGAAAGTGAGCCCATTGTTGTAGATGTCCATAATAATATAAACAGGCTTCCTTCTCCGACACTGCTTAGAGACCAAGGGATGAAAGAGTTGAGAGTAACAAGCCCTTTAGTTACCAGAATCCTGTAAAATCAGAAATAGACATAGCAAAAACTTTGCATTAATTGAATTAAATAATTGGTAATATCCTATAAAAAGTATGAGGTGAAGAAATTAGAAAATGCCTTATAAATTAATTGCAGTAATTGAACTCAGTTATTATAGGACACACAAGAAGAGTCAAAAAAACATTATAAAGATTTACTATATAACCATCAAAATTCTCTGCATTTAATCTCCTTATGTAGGTTCAGTCTGCAACCAGTAAGAAAAGAGTCAATTATTTAAAAATTATACATAATTCCAAATGCAGGCTATTGCTACTGAAGATTTAGATTAAAGTATGCTTCAGGTTAGAACACATTTGCAAATCTTAGGTATAAGTAAGTAACTAATTAGGATGCTTTTAAACTCCTTTTCGTTAATTACTTATTTATTTAACAGGACATATTGTTTACCTACATATTAAAAGGCATTGACTGTAAGGGTTGAAAATGGATTAGTGATATTCCCTGAATCTTGATGTTTTAATTGTTCATCAGCATGCCTATACCCTCCACTAAACTGTGAGCTCTTGAAAAACAGGGCGTTTCCATGGAATACTATGCACCCGTAAAATAGAATGAATTCATGTCGTTTGCAGGGACACGGATGACACTGGAAATCATCATCCTCAGTAAACTGACAGAGAAACAGAAAACAAAACACCATATGTTCTCACTCACAAGTGGGAATTGAACAATGAGAACACATGGACACAGAGAAGGGAACATCACACACCGGGGCCTGTTGGGGGAGGATAGGGGGAAAGGGGAGGGAGAGCATTAGGACAAATACCTAATGCATGAGGGGCTTAAAGCCTAGATGAAGGGTTGACAGGTACAGCAAACCAATCATGGCACATATATACCTATGTAACAAACCTGCAGGTTCAGCACATGTATCCCAGAATTTAAAGTAAAATAAAAAACAAAGAAAAGTATTACCCAACATAATCAATTTGGAGAAGTAGAGAAAAAGTGAATTTGTAAATTTCTGTATGTAATTCTGATTTCTCCCTGTATTTACATAAAGTCCATGAGAAAAGTTATTATAAATTCTATTATGTTTTAAAAGGTTTTTTTAAAGAAAAACAGCATGTCTCAATTTTTATATCTCTGATGCTCAATAGATAGGCTCTCAAAAGCAATACAGCTTTGACATTAGAGTTCCAGCTTTACTGTTTATTCACTATGTAACTTGGGCAAATTACTTAATTCCTCTAACTTTACTGAATATTAAGGGTAATAAAATCTGAGAAGGTATTAAGTGAAATAACATATGTAATGTGTCTGGTCTTCAATTTCATTGATCATTACGTTTATTGAATCATTTAATACTGAATAAATGAATCCATAAATCAACAAATAAACACAAGTATAATATGTTGCAATATATAATAAGTGCTCTAAGAGTAACAGAAGCAATGTTTGGAAACTTATTGACCTCCAAACTAAACTGTAGGTATTAGAGAGTCAGTATGGCACCTACCTAAGATTATTTCAAAAGCTTAATTTGCCTTTTTAGAAATATTAATTTGACTGCAATATATGAAATAGATGATATCATCCTATAAAAAGAAAGGCTCGTGCTTTTTAAAACTGTCACGAAAGACAGGAAAAGACAGAGGATCCATTCAAGACTGAAAGATATTGAAGACCCATGGCAATCAAATAAAATAGAGTCAGTACTCTATATTATTTGAGATACAGTACCTCTAAATCCATGGGCTCTGTATCCACAGATTCAACCAACTACAGATCAAAAATATTCTAAAAAATAAAAACAACAATAACAATACAACAATAAAAATAATACATTTTTAAATGAAGTACAACAACTACATAGCATTTACATTGTATTGGGTATTATAAGTAATCTAAAGATGATTTAAAGTATATGGAAGAATTTGCATAGTTTATAAGCAAATAATACAGCATTTTATATTACAAGCTTGAACATTCATGATTTTAGTATCTGCAGGGGTCCTGGAACCAGTTCCCTGTGGACACCAAGGAACAGGACGACTGATCTTATATTGGATCCTAGATCAGAAAGGAAAAGGGAACATTTTTGAGACAGTTGGCAAAATCTAAACAAAATCTGTGGATTTCATGTTAGTGTTATATCAATGTTGATTTCCTGATTTGGGGGTTGAATGATGATTATATCACGCTGGAATACTTGAGAGTGATGGGACATCACGTTTGCAACCTGCTCTCAGATGGTTCAGGAAAAATTGATGACAATTGGTATATCAAAAGAGAGTGAGAGGGAGTGTGCCAATGTAGTAAAATGTAAAATGTTATCAAACTAGAAAATCCTGATGAAACAGATACTGATTTGTTTGCGGTGTTCTTGCAACTATTTTAAAATTTGAAACTACTTCAAAGAACAGGCATACCTCATTTTATTGTGCCTCACAGACATTGTGTATAAATTGAAGATGTGTCAAGGAAGTCTATGGACATTGTTATTCCAACAGCATGTGCTAACTTCAACTTTTATTATTATTATATTTGTTAGGGTAATCATAATAAGCGATCTTTGATGTAATTATTGTAATTATTTTGGGCTGCCACAAACTGTGCCCATATAGGACGATGAACTTAATTGATAAATGTGTGTTCTGACTGCTCCACCAACCTACCATTTCTCATCTCTCTCCCTTTCCTCGTGCCTCCCTATTCCCTGAGACACAACAATATTGGTGAATGGCCGCTAAGTATTCAAGTGAATGCAAAGTCACATGTCTCTCACTTAAAATCAAAAGGTAGAAATGATTAAACTCTGTAAGGAAGTTGTATCAAAAGCAAAGAAAGGAAGCAAGGTAGACCTCTTGCATCAGCTAGTCAAGTTGTGAATACAAAATAAAAATTATGGAAGGAAATTAAAAGTGCCACTCTGATGAACAGACAAATGATAAGAAAGCAAAACAGACTTGCTGCTGAAATGAAAAATGTTTTAGTGATCTGAAGAGGTCAAACCAGCCACAGCATTCCCTTAAACTAAATTCTAATATAGATTAAACCCTAACCCTCCTCAATGCTATGAAGGCTGAGAGAAGTGAGGAAGCAGCAGAAGAAAAGTTTGAAGCTAGCAGAGCTCGGTTCAAGTGGTTTAAGAAAAAAAGTCATCTCCATACCATAAAAGTTCAAGGTGTAGCCACAAGTGCTGATGTAGAAGCTTCATCATGTTATCCAGAAGATCTAGCTGAGATCACTGATGAAATTGGCCACACTAAACAACAGATTCTCAGTGGTGACAAAACAGTCTTCTGTTGGAAGAAGATGCCATCTAGGACTTTTACAGATAAAGAGGGGAAATCAGTGCCTAGCTTCAAAGTTTCAAAGAACAGGCTGACTCTTGTTAGAGGATAATGCAGCTGGTAACTTTATGTTGAGGCCAGTGTTCATTTATTGACTCCAAATATCCTAGGGCCTTTAAGGATTATGTTAAATCTACTCTGCCTGTGATCTACAATGGAAAAACGAAGCCTGCATAACAGCACATCTGTTTACAGCATGGTTTCCTGAATATTTGAAGCCTATGTTGAGACCTACAGATCACGAAAAAAAAACTGAAGACACAAAAACTTGTCACGGGGGAGAAAATAGAGTTAAAATAAATGCAACAAAAAGCATAACAAAAAAAAAAAAAAAAAAAAAAAAAGATCTCTTTCAAAATATTACTTCTCATTGACAATGCACCTAGTTACTTAAGAGCTCTGATAGAGCTGTACAAGAAGATGATGTTGTTTTTAATGCCTGTTAACACAGCGGCCATTCTGCAGCCCATGCAAAGATCAAGGAGTAATTTCAACATTCAAGTCTTATTTTAAGAAATACATTTATAAGGCTATAGCTGCCATAGATAGTGATTCCTCTGATAGATCTAAGCAAAGTAAATTGGAAATCTTCTGGAAAGAATTCACCATTCTGAATGCCATTAAGAACATGAGAGGTCAAAATATCAACATAACAGGAATTTGAAAGAAGTTGATCCCAGCCCTCATGGATGACTGAGAAATTCAAGACTCAGTGGAGGGAATAACAGCAGATGGGGTGGAATTAGCAAGAGAACTCAAATTAAGATTTGGCTGAATTGTTGCAATCTCATAATAAAATTTGAAGAGATAAGGAGTTGCTTCTTATAGATGAGAAAATAATAATAGTAATATTCATCTCAATGGTTACTTGAGATGGAAACTACTCCTGGTGAAGATGCTATGGATATTGCTGAAATAACAACAAAGGGTTAAGAATATGATACAAATTTAGTTGATAAAGCAGCAGCTGGGTGTGAAAGGATTGACTTCAATTTTGAAAGAAGTTCTAATATGAAGTAAAATGCTATCAAACAGTATTTCATGCTACAGAAAAATCTTTGGTGGAAGGAAGAGTCAGTTAATGGGAAAAACTCCATTGCTATCTTATTTTAAGAAATTGCTATGGCCCCTAGCCTTCAGCAACAGCCATCCTGGTCAGTCAGCAGCCATCAACATCAACGCTGCTCTCTACCAGCAAGACTCTCTACCAGCAAAAAGATTATGACTTGCAGAAGGCTCAGATGAATGCTACCATTTTTTTTTATCAGCAAAGTACTTTTTCACTAAGATATGTACGTCAGTTTTTCGACATAATGCCATTGCACACTTAATAGTTTATAGCATAGTGTCAACATAATTTTGATATGCACTGGGACTAAAAAATTCATGTGACTTACTTTTTTTTTGCCATATTTGCTGTATTGTGGTGATCTGGAACTGAACATGAAGGATCTCTGAGGTACGACTGTAATTTTTTTTTAATTTCAAGCAAGTGCATCAGGAGATTCAACCTGAGAGATATTTATACATCAATTTCAGAATTTGTTCTCAGTAAAACCAGTGACTTCCTCAACGTTACCGAAAAATATGGACAACATTGCTCAAATAAGTGCTCTGCTGGATTCCTCATTCCCTCTCAGGGGTGGGCTTCTACCTCTTCCCACACATATGGGTTAGCCATCTGGCTTCCATACGCATTGCTCAGGCTTCCCCTGGCCAATCCAGAAGCTGTTACAACAGTACAACGTTCTCTAGGTGTTTGAATATGATGGCAAAATGGGCATAAAGAAGAAGGAATAAGGATCTGACATTTTGTAAAGGAAGCATCAAAGAAACAAGTAGCAAATTCATATAATGAAGATAAGGGAGAGAATTAAAGGAGTGATCATGTCATGAACGAAAAAGAAAGAAAAAGCTGCTAGATTGGTGGTAAGGGAGATAAATTTATTTTTAAATAGGTTGATTGTAAAGTGATTACAAGACATTTTGAATTAAATTTCCAGCAGCCTATAGGAAACATAAGGCTGAAACCCAAGGATGAAATAGATTCCAATTTCTAAATAATAACTAATAATCACTGTCAAAATTTTCAAACTTCTAAATATTATATCCATCTCTCAAATTTAAGGCACTAATGAAGTTTTACCACTGGTAAATTTGAAATTTTAAATTGTCGAAAAGGAATAACATCTTTGTGTTGGGTCAAGGATTAACATATATTAACATATATTGGCTTTTATTACTGAGATAACCAATAGCTATTATTCATAAACCAACAACCACTTACAATAACAGATGGATGTATTTTTTGTTAGAACTAAGAATATTTTGGTATAGCTCAGAAATTTCCACAACATTAGATTCAGATCATTGATAAATTTAGAATACAGAAAAAATGCCATTAAAAGCTGCTTAGCTAGAAAGCTAATTGTACCTAGACAATCTTCTTTGCAAATGGCACAATTAATCTCCTTACATAACCGTAGATCATGATGTTCAATTAACTGAAGTGCTTTCAGTTAGTTCTCTAAATGATAAAAAATAAAAATAAGCAATGATAGTTCATAATTGGAACCAAGCACTGAAACAGGCTAATCAACTTTGTAAAAATATATATATATATAAAAGAATGAGGAAACTTCATAGTTACCCCATCCATATTCACAGAACAAATTCATCATGGCCTGATTACTGTTTATAAAATACTAACATAAGGATTTTTTTTCAAAACATTTATTCTATTAGTCACAGACTAAACCAATATAGTATTCATTAGTCACAGATGCCACTAGTTATTAACAATTTCCTGAAGGCATTTTTACCCTTAATATCTGTTACATTCACTGCTCATGCATTTTAATTATAAGTTAAAAGCAATGCAAATATTATAATCAAAGAAACAGCATTTCTACTTATTGAAATACTATATTTAAAATCCCTTGGGTTGCAGAAATTTTTAAGTTTCATTATCTAGTCATATTACACCTGCAGATGACTGAAAAAAAATCTAAATAATCTAAATTTGTCATCGCATAAAATCACACTGGCAAATATTTCTAAATAATGCTATACATATTTTATGAGGGAAAACTTTCTCTTAGTATCAGTTGCTATAATTCCACTTCATAAAATCATTAGTCAATGTCATCAACTCAAGAAAAATAAATATATTCAGAAATATTCTTTGAATATTTATTTTTTTAATGCAGAGTTAATGTTTTGCTAATTCTAAAATAATTAAAAGAACATAAAATCAGTGCCATCGGTCTCTTTTGGAACTGATATGGTCTACATCTCACATATAATGTAAAGAAAATTGTATATGTTTCATGTTTATTGTTAATATTCAACAGTTTAACAAATCTTTGTTATGTATCTATTATATTAAGGTCACTGTGTTGGCCACATAAACTGCTAACTATTGTAACCATAATTCACTGGATGTTGTTTCTGATATCTGGACCATTCTAATCTGCCTGAAAAGCCCCTCATTTTTCAAAATCTGTCATAAGCATTAGCTCATCCACGGAGCTTTACTCTCCATTTACAGTCCATTCACACAAAGGCAGACTTGGTCACCTGCTCTTCTCTGCTTAGGTAGCATGATTCACACAGTGCCATTATGGAAGTTGTCTTAGGATTGACTATAAACCTTCTGTCTCTCGCTCTCAAAAGGTGAATGTGGCAGGCAGGCACCACATTTTGGTCATCTCTGTAAACCCCACAGCAGCTAGCCAAGCACCTGATACACACTGAAAACCCAAGTGTTCACTGCTCAATAAAATTATATGCTTTAATATAGAGCGTATTTTAAATTACAGTGCTTCTGAAAACACAATGTGTTTTATTCAGTTAATTGGCAAATATTTTTTGAGAATTTAACTTATAGTAAGTAATTTTTTTCTGTCATCTTATTCATTGGCTTGTGTAATCTAGCTTGTTATTCTAGTTTCTATTTTACAGATGAGTGCCTAAACTTTGTTCGCAGGTAACCTGACATTCCTAGTAATTTTTTTCTCTAAAGTCTTATAATTTTTTTAAAAATCTCATAATTTACTCACCTATTTCTGACTTACTAAGTATATTCAGTGTAGTTAATTTTTTAGGACTTGGTCAGTGTTCAGATTTGTTACCAGGTTATTATCTTCTAAAATACACAGCCCCAAACCTGAGATGGGGGAAGACTTCTGGAAGTTCCCCTTTTCAATTACTGCTTTCAGTTATCTACTGTAAACCAGCTATTCCCTTTATACCCAGTGGTTGCTCTTCCCTTATTGAAATAATATTTAGACTACTCGAACTTAACGCAGAAGGATCCCAGAAAATTGCCTAAGTGTTTCTTTCTAGTAGCCATAGGGAAAATATAACCTTAATTGGTTTTATAACCTTAATTTGTTTCCAATAATTTGCCAGAAAAAAAAAAAAAACAAATCTTCAACCCATGACCCCTCCCAGAAGCAGCGGAGACTGTGATTTGAGAACTGCAAGAAGAAAGTCCTCCTCCTTCAAAATTACCCACAGTGGGAAAGTCTGAAATTCTATCATTAACGATTCCCTCAAAGAAACATAGCATTTCCCAAACCTGACTTCTATTAAGTGAAAACTTTATTACAGATCCTCCAGCATTGATTTGAATAATTCATAAGAATAATACTTAAATATGTTCAAACCTGAAACTAGATATAATCTTCATTTGCTTCTAATTTTATTGGACTATAAAGCCAAAACCTATTTTAAAATTTAACCTAAAACTTAAAAATCAGTAAGATTAAAACAATCTCAATATGATGCTAATGCCCTGCTAAAAATAAACTTAATAGTCACAACAAGAATATGGAACTGTGCTAATGATGATAATCTTTTTGTTTTAGCATAGTTTTATTACCATTGGATTTGTATTTTATATGCTATATTCCTATGTGCCATTTGTATACCATCTATGGTATCTAAGACACCATTTGTTGTAAAACATATCATTATTTTATGCATGCTTCTCTTAGCCTATCCTAACCTCAGCCTGCAATGACTACTAACAAAAAACAACGAGGCTTTAACATTCATGTTCTTCCAGGGAGATTTTTTTCCCACTTCTTCTTACATACTGCATCTACCACAGAGAAACTCTTTATTGTTAATCTAGAACTAAGAGATGGTCTATACCATCTTCTTCTTGTTATTTAGTCAACAAACATTCATAAAGCACCTAAAATATGCCAGGCACTGAGCTGGGCACAGAACTCTGAAGGTGGCCAAAGTGTAGTCTCTGCCTGCAGAAGCTTATGCTGTGTGTAATAGAGAAAACAGACCCAGACATGGCTGTAAAATGAGAACTGATAAAGTAGACATCTCTGTATGACTCAAGATACAATTGCAACAAAAAAGACAGGATTATAGGTATAGCTGTCCATGGTAGAAGAGAGGAAAGGTGGGCGAAGGAAATACCAAGCTTAAGCTAGGTAGACAAGGAGTAGAACAGCATTGCAGGCAGGGGAACAGTACCCATGAGCAAAGACATGGGCAGAGATAAGAAAAAGGAGAGAAGCTCAAGCTATTTTAAATTATTGATTACAGCAAGAGCTGAAAGAGAGGGAGGGGTTACATATGAAACCAGAGTTAGGCAAAGGTCAATGATATAAGGCCCAGAATGTCCTGGTAAAGAGTTTAGACATTACGCCACAGAAGAGGAGGAGTGGCTGAGGGGCTTCAGTTAGACACACAGCTATATTGAAGAAAAATTGTTTTTATTCCCATTGGCATACACTACTTCAGCAATATGGAAACTTGGTAAAAAAAAAAAAAAATTAAATTGTTATTGGTAAAATTCCAGTAAGCCATTTCACCCAGAATAAGCAACTCTCCTTCTTCCCTTGTCTTCTTGCTGATTGGAGAGCACCTCTGTGGAACAACACAAATTGCACAATTTAAAATCAGAAGAAAATAAACATTATTTTTTCCCAACCTAGTTATTTCCAGGTTAAGGCAAGAGATTTACTTTAGTCCACAGAGCTACTGAAGTGAAAAAGGAATGATCCAAAATTTATGTCCTTCATTCCAGAATTCTTTCTAGTTGTCCATTTACCAATCTTTGAGACCTCCGATCGAGATAAAACGAAAGTATTTATTTATAACTTTAATGCCCATGTTAATGCTACCGTGTTGTCAAAAATCAGGTTGTTGGAAGTATTTTAAACCATTTTTAAAGGTGCCTGAATTATTTAAGAATATCTCGATCCCATTTATTCTGACCTGTGATAATCCTAAAGGGTTAAATTGTCAAAACAGACTACCTAGAATCACAAATCTTATCTAGCACCAAAATTTATTAATGATTCATTGGATGCAAGCCACCGTCAGAAATAAACAAACATTCATTTTGGGAAAAACCCCAAATCGTCAGACCCAGCATCCAAAACAGACCGTTTTCTCCTGCAGTCGTCACATTTTGGTTTTGCATTTATAAGTAAATTTTGAGCATTGTCTGCAAAAACATTTCTCACAAAAGGAAGGCAGTTTGGTTTGGGGACATCTCATTCCACATTCTCTTACAGAGCTTAACACAGCACCTCTGTCTCCATTCTCCAGCCAGCCTGCCAAATTCCAGGCTTATTTACAAAAAGCAATCTAGACAGATCAGAAATGTCCTGCTTAAAAAAAAAAAAATTATCAATAGGGACTCCCTGGCATTTTTCCACTGATAAATACTATGAGATTTATTACAAAGTCTGATGAGGTCATTTTTTCCTTTGCAAGTCTCAGGAAGAGAAAAAATTAGTCAAGGCCAACTCTTAACACCTTCCCTTCTTTTGACTTAGTGTCTATGCTTACACCCAAAGTTCAAAATGTAATCAATTGCAGGACTATAGGATTATCTGAAAAGTTCCTAAAATGACCCTATACATATTTGACAATCTCTTCAGAATTATTTCTGAAGCCATAATGGAACCAAAACACCCTACCATTTGTTAACAAACATAAATAGCTTTGTGTTTCTAAGCCATATAAGTCAAATCATGTATTCAATGAAGTTATTTATTAGGCATATTTATTTTTGATAAAATGGTTGAATATAAAATTAAAACTTCTAATTTATTTTAAAAATCTATAAGGGAACTATGATTTTGTTAATATGAAACCTAAATTAAAACGCTTTTTTCATAAATACATAAAGGTTTTTTTCTGTATTAACTGTAATAAACATATCTAACATATCTTAAAATACATAACTAGTATCTCAAGGAAATTTCCAGATTGCAAAAATACAGATGGCAAGAAGTATTTGATAAGTTGACTTAGGCTGTCCTGGGTGTGGGTATGTGTCTTGTTGCATAAAGGCTTTGGTTTTAATTTGAAACTGCAGAAGATAAGTGCTCACATTAAAAACAAAAACAAAAACAAGACCCGTTTAAAAAAACCTACACCTTTGGTACACTAAAAGTCTCATGCAACAGAATAGAACATCAACAAACTTTGTCTGGGCTCTGGGTAAAGGGGGGAAAAAACTTATCTTTAACAAATCTTAATCATATATCTATGCCTCACACAGATTTGGGGTCAAACTTTACACACACATACAGAGGAAAAGTAGAATAAGCAGATTTTTGTTTGTTTGTTTGTTTGTTTGTTTAGCCATGTGGAAATCAACCACCAGAAGAACTGAAAAAGGAAGCTTAAAAATAGGGACCTCACATTGCGGGACTAGAGAAGGGGACTTTGGGACAGTGAATGATTTGCTTCATATCCAAAGCCCTCATGGATGTTTTATTTTTGTAATCATTTTCACATATTACTTTGCCTAAAATTAGATAGATAAAGATAGGTAGGTGGGTAATTAGAAGGAAAGAAAATGCATGAACCAATGTGTTATGTGATCACATTTGAATCATTCAAATCAGCTATCCTCTACTTCTAAATTATTCACAAGGGCATTTTAACTCCCTAAAGTTCATAAACAGAGTGCAAATCACCCGACCAGAAGTAATTTGCTGCTTTTAAGCCAAAGCCCTGGCTAGCTAAGGAGTTGCCTGTAGGAATTAACCAGAACAAAATCCAGATTAAACAACTAATTGGCTTGTCTACTGAAGAAAAGGAAAACAAAATACATTTCTCTACCTTAAGACAGTCATAGATACAGAGGGTTTTCAGAACCACTTCAAAGAAGATGTTTAAATCGCTGACAAAAGTCAACAAGGTGAAGCCTATAGGAGAGAACAATGAGAATGAACAAAGCTCTCATCAGAATAAACAAGGCTCTCAGCCAAGTAATCAGCCTCAGCAAACCACAACACAGGTATGTTCTCCACATTCCTAAGTAAGCTTTGATTTTCATCATTTCTTGTCTGGTAATAGCATTTAATCACTGCTATAATCTATGATTGCTTAGTAGTTTCACCCAGCACCATCTGGTACATATACTCTGTCGGGCTTATCTTTATTAATTTATATATTATATAGATATTTGTTTATAAAATGAATAATAAATGTTTAGGAGATTATATTAAGATTTGGAAAAGCCAAGTAAGACTTCTCTTTGCTGATTTTCACTTCTATGATCATCCGAAATGAAATCATTTCTCAAATATTAAATTGGTTACTTGATTTTCAAAAAAAAACATCAAGTATCCTGGTTTTAATAAACCACATTTTAACAATAGATTATCTAGAGCAATAGGAAACTTATTGGCTCTCAGTTGAGAGCAATTTTGCCACTCAAGGGACATTTGACAAATGTGGGGACATTTTCAGTTGCCACGTTCCAGGGTGGGGATGTTACTGTCATCTAGTGGGTAAAGTCTGCAGATGCTGCTAAACATCCTATCATGGACAGCACAGCCCTCTAAAACTTAGAATTATACACTACAAAATTTTAGTACTGCCAAAGTGGGGGAATCTTACTTTACACACAACGTTTCACAAGTTCCAAGTATAATCATCTGTAAAATGTATATGATAATTTCTGCTTTGTTGTGAGAACTAGAGACAATATATAAAGCACATGGTAGGTACTTTGCAAGTGGCCATTATTACTATAATTAATTATTTGTGTTTCTGTGACAGGTTTAAGTCCAAGCCGTCATTATAAGAGCAATATTTACTTAAAACTACCTAGAGAATAGTTTTCATGAATTACTCACTAGAATTACCTAAAAGAGCTACAAAAGATTTTTAGAGCAATAGTTATTTTCCCCTCTGAAAGAGCTGGAAGAGAGATGTCAAGTACAAGGAGGAGTGCTCCTCAGGGACTAGGGGAGCATGGTCCAATGGTTCGTGTTTAAATGAGCCTAGAGGATAGACAACACTGAGATTATTTAACATTGGCCATGGAAAACCTTCCTTCCTTTTCTGATTAATGTTGATTGCTTTGCAGTAGAGAGGAGATGAGGCAGATTGTGTTAGTATTGCTTCGTGAGAGCGCCCTTGACTTCTTTCTAATTCTTATGCCGAAATAAATAATCACACACTAAAAGTTATTTATGTGTTTAAAAACTCATACAATGTCACAAATATTGAGCTGGTACTTCCCTTCAGCTAGTATTGCTGTATTTTGCTCTGGGAAAGTCACTACATTCGTGGTTAACTCCTGGCTACTGTGATTATTTTCCCAAAGAGCACATAAAAACAGCTAACAGCTAATATTTTATTCTCTTAGAGAACATTGTAGCTAACAGCAATTGCCATGTGCCAAGCAAGGTGCTAAGCCCTTTTCTAGTACTACTGTATTTAATCCTCACAACAGCCACAGGTCCTATTATAATTCGCTGCTTACACAGGTAGCAAATGGCAGAGCCTGGATTGGGACCAAGTCCCATCTGACTTCAGCACCTGAGAGCCAAATCACTAGGCTATACTGCTTCAAAACAGGAGGGATATTAGTTGAGTCAACCCTTTAAGATATTTGCCTACAGGATAAAAAGATGTTAGAGAGAAGGCAAAAAAAAGAACAGAAACTTATTAAAGAGTTGTCTTTCCTTTCAAAATAGGAATACTGGAGAAGTACTTAGATTAGGCACAGGTAGAGCACTACTTAGGTATATCCCATGCTATTCTAACAGCCTTAATATGTGGTGAGTATTAATCATGAAGTCTACTGGCATCACATTATATCTTTTTTTTTTTTTTTTGAGACAGAATCCCATTCTGTCACCCAGGCTTGACTGCAGAGATGTAATCTTGACGCACTGCAACCTCTGCCTCCTAAATTCAAACGATTCTCATGCCTCAGCTTTCCAAGAAGCTGGGATTACAGGTGCATACCACCACACTTGGCTCATTTTTTGTATTTTTAGTAGAGACGGGGTTTTGCCACATTGGCCAGGCTGATATCAAACTCTTGACCTCAGGTGTTCTGCCCACCTCGAACTCGCAAAGTGTTGGGATTATAGGCATGGGTCACTGCCACATTATATTTTAAAGCTCATATTTGAAGAATTATTTGCATCTGTTCCTCCAAGAACATGTGAGTATAGGAAAAAATAGTTTATCTTCAATTTCAAATATGCCAAATGTTAAAAATGACAGAAAGTTAAAATCCTATTTTCTTTCATGGAATTTGATCTTTTAAATGGCATTTAAACAATAAGCCTCTGAACTATGAATAAATGATTAGAGTCTTATAGAAAATATCTAGGAATAAATATATCAATGTATATTGTGCTTTTTAAGGAGTCATTTAAAGAGCTCATTTACAAACCAAAATGTCATGGGTAATTCCCACCTATCCATGAAAAATAATTCAAGAACTGCAAATCAGTTTAATCCAAATTCTCTCTCTTGCCCCAGAATAAGACACTGTTCACATAAATCTACATATGTATACACATAAAGACCATAACAGAAAAGTTTATGAATAACATCGTCATTGTAACAATGCAAAAAGACTTGATTGAAGTCAGAAGGCTTTTCACTGTTTATAAATAGTCCTGGATTTATACCTTTCTAGCTATGTTCATATAAACTAGCCACTTAATCAATTTCATATTCAATAACAATAATATTAATAATAATAGCTGTCTTGCCTAACATATATGGTTATTGTGAGGCTTAAGTGAAATCAGCCAATTAATTTATTTTTTAGTTTTAAATGTTTCTATGACATACAAGGCTTAAAAATAATGTCAAAACTCCATAGCAGGCACACAAGACTCTCAATGTCCTTCTGGTCCCTGCCTAGCCTCAAGCCTCATCTACTCACCCTTTGCCCCATCCAGCTGCTCCTACTGTAGCTTCTCCCCACCTATGTGGGGTCATGCCTTTGGCTTTTGCTAAACCTGGGTCATCTGTCTGGAATGTTTTCTAAGTCTTCTCCATGTGGAAAACAAAAATCTGATCTTCATAAAATCAAGAGTCACTTTCTTTGGAATAGTTTCCTTCCTTTCCCTTCTACTCCAGTAGAATTGACCACTTCATGTTTATGCCCCATCCTTATCCTCTACAGACGCTGTCTCATCACCTACATTTTTTTGCACTTAACATTTTTGTGTGTTTGTTTCCCCTTCTAGACTGTGCATAGCTTGGGAGTCAATCTTTCTATATTCTAATCTCATATTTTGGTTCACTCTGCCCCTGTAGGAACAGCCTGAGGCATACACTGGCCATGTGCAGTGTGACATAACGACATTTCAAAGGAAAGCTTAGATGATCAGACAAATAATGAAGTAGAAGCAGATGAAATCATGGAGAGAAGAAAGAGGGCCATGTGTGAATGGGACCAAATTGCCTTCTCTCCACTGTTTTAAGTTCTACCACTAAAGACCTAGACCAATGCTAGGCCTATGGGAAGTAAACAGCAGAACTGAAGGGATGTGAGCATGAGAAACACAGAGTCCATACTGTAAAAAACCATAGGGATCCTGTGACTAACAAGCTGTGGAGGCTGAGGTTGATTATTCAATAGTAGGCCAAGAACGCCCATTTTAAGTGCAAGAATCACTTTTAGTGCCTCATGAACAGTCCATTTTAATGATCCGATTGACAATTGAGTGGAAAATGGTGTTACATTTTACTTTCAACTTCATTTTTATGTAAATTCATCACATGCAATCTCTATTTTTTTCTTCAAAGGAAGAAAACAAAAGTGAAGAGAAATCTCTCAAAACCAAGTCAACTCCAGACACGTCTGAAGAGCCACACACCAACATACAAGGTCAGAATGCAATCTCCAAATAAAACCTAGAAAGTGAAATACATATTTCTCTGAAATGTGTTGGCCAATGAAACATTTGTTCTTGAGTAGGTAAATTATCTAGGGTCACACTGAGGTTATTTGAAGATCTGAATAGTCTCAAAAACTATATATCCTCATTCAGTAACTCATTTGTCCATTCAATAGATGTTTTTTCATTAGCTGCCATGTGCCAGGCACTGTTCTATGGGCTGGAGTTGCAGTGAGCAACATGGACCGAGTCTGGGGTCACATGGAGCTTGTAGTCTAAAGAAAACGAAACACATCACAGATAAGTAAGCACATTGTGAACAACATGATTCCAGACATTGAGAAGCAATATAAAGACACTAAAATGAATGTGGATTGAACGCATTTAAAGGTTTAGCACTCACACCTCTGCTCCCTCTTGCTAAACTCTCTCCATTAGAAGGTTAATCTCCTAAGGCTACCACACTTGTTTCTACAGGGATGATTCTAAGTCCCTATCAGGTCAATTTCTTTTTTTAAGACTGTCAGCAATATTTTCCAAATCACCACTAGATGTACATGCCTGTATATTGTGCTGCATCACAGAGAAAGCATGTCTAAAACTAAATTCCTTATCTTCCCCTACAAATACACTCCCTTTCCTGATTTTTTTTTTTTTTTTTTGAGTTGGAGTTTCGCTCTTGTTACCCAGGCAATGGCACAGTCTTGGCTCACCGCAACCTCCACCTCCTAGGTTCAAGCAATTCTCCTGCCACAGCCTCCCGAGTAGCTGGGACTACAGGCACGCGCCACCATGGCCAGCTAATTGTTTTGTATTTTTAGTAAAGATGGGGTTTTACCACTTTGACCAGGATGGTCTCGATCTCTTGACCTCATGATCCACCTGCCTCAGCCTCCCAAAGCACTGGGATTATAGGCGTGAGCCACCGTGCCCAGCCCCCTCTCCTGATTTATTTCTATCCCTGGTACTATCATTCTTTCAGTCTCCCCACCTCAAAATATCGCTTGGGCTTTATTCCTTTATCTAGGATGTCCTGTAAAGAAAATTAGTCACCAAATCTCCTTTCATAAGGACCCTGACACCCATTTCCTTTCCTTCCAGGCTCAGCAATACCGTCCTGGCTCAGGCCCTTATTAGTAGCTCATGTCTGCACTACTCCTGGGCTAAGTGGTTGTTTTTGTTTAGAACTCTATTTTATCCATCTCTCCCCCCGTTACCCAGCCCAAACACTGTTAGCAGATTATTGTCCATTAACCACCACTTTGATCTCAACCTTTGCTCAAGAAACTTACGTGCTTGCATATTGCCTGCATGACAAAATCTAAATTCCTCTACCTGACTTTGTAGAACTTAATGTGATCTATTATCAGCCCCCCTTTTTAGACCCTCTATCCTACTTCTCCCCAGTAGAAACACTACCCCCTAACCAAAAAACTACAAAAATGATAGGTAAATCACTAGAACAGAGTGTTTTGTTAGATAATAAAAATAAAATTATTGCCATAAAACTAACACAAATGTTTTACTTTTCATCCATTAGACAAAGCCTGTGTATGATGATTGTTAATGACTTTCTATTTGTACTAAAACAAATATTGGAACTGGGGCACAACTGAGCTTTTACTAGCCCAAATGTCCCATCTTTAAGGAAGAAAAATAAGAAATACACAAAAATTACAAGCAAGATTATAAATTTAAAAACAAATCATAAGAAATGTTTCAAATAAACAAATTCCTGTCAAGCAATATCCCCACAGTAAAAGTACCGAAACCATTATCATAAGTAAATTAACACAGGAACAGAAAACCAAATACTGTATGTTTTCACTTGTGGGAGCTAAACATTGAGTACACATGGACATAAAGATGGGAACAACAGACACCAGGGTCTAGTTGAGGGTAGAGAATGAGAGGAGGGTGAGGACAGAAAAACTACCAATAGGGTATCATGCTTACTACCTGGATGATGAAATAATCTGTATGCCAACCCCCCATGACATAAAACTTGCCTATATAATAAACCTGCACATGTACTCATGAACCTGAAATAAAAGGTTTTTTGAAATTTTCAATTTTTAAATAATACCAAATTTCAGTACTATCTTACTTTAATTTGGGAATGCTACATTAAACCTGTTGTGTAATAAAGAAAACTTTTTTTAAAAAAAAAAAGGACCACTCAACAAATGGCCCCACCCTCATACTTACTGTTTCTATTCAGGAGAAAAGGAAAGGATCTATATGAAGAAAATAACTGAATTGTACAGAGATATGTAGAATAAACTTAAATAACTGGAGGGAAATATGTATTCATTTGGGAGGATAATATTATAAATAAAGATATTGATTTTTCCTAAATTAATTCATATTTATACTTTTTATAGCCTTCTATCTACTTACAAATAATTTTTTTTAAAGGGAAGAAAATTCACTTTACTTTTCTTGACTTTATTTTCTTATTTTGAAAAGCATGTCTGTGTTTTCACTGTGCAGTTTAGAATGTAGAGAATACTTGTTCATACATAGACCAGGTGTTTTTGCCACTATCTTTCTTCTGTATTTTTATCTCAGCCACAAAGATAGGAAAACAGTATTTTCCAAATAGACAATCAGCATTGACTTACCCAAGGAGTAAGTGGGGAAATAAAAAAATGTTCTACAACACATTGTTCAAAATGAAAGCAATATAATAATACTTCATAACTGATGACTAAAGCTAGACTGCTCAACTGCTAGGTTATCTGATTTAAAATATCTAGGATAATGTTTCACTGAAAGAAGAAAGCACTTAATAATCCTAAAACTCTATCTGATCCAAATTCATATATATAAAACTTCCACAAATAGTAAAAATCATATACCAAGAGGACATTGTAAAAAATGTGGTCTTGCCTTGTTTTATCTGTAATTGAAGACCATTATTCAATCTTCGAATTTGTTTAAAAGGTGAAGGCTCTTTTGAAGATTATGCAACAATCTTTAATGCATACGGCAAAATGTGATTAACACATGGAAGTGCTGAGGAAGAGAGAAACATTCTGATAATTCAAGCTACAATTCTGTTTTTCTGAGTTACTTTGTAATAGTAATGGTTTAAATCTACAGTTCTTTGCACAGAAAAATACAACTTTACATAAAACCAAGGATCACACCTCTGAAAAACAAGCTTATTCTTATCTTTGTTGTACTTTTTTCAAAGTGTATTTCTAAACTTAAGTTTTTCATAGCTGGTAATAAAAACTCTTTTGTGGAAGTTTCATTTAACAGAGGAGCTATTTGAGTAGAAGTAAAAAGTAGTTTCATTTAAATCTGCAGACTTAGCATGTCTCCAAAGACTTTAATAGGAATAACAGTTATATTTAAGATATTTTGTCTTGAAAAAGCAAAATTATTAGTGTTTAAAGATAGCCTCTGATATGTGCTTGATATTTTTGTGTTCACTTCAAAACATGCAGGTGCAATGTCATAAAATCTGCAGATGTTGATTTCTGATTATAGAACCCTTATCTTCTGCAGAGCATGGTTTAATTTCTATCTACCATGGAAATGAAGAACACAACATATTTTGGATTCAAATAAAGATAACTTACTAAGGTCCTCTTTTGATTATAATCATCTTTCTTAGGCATCTACTTCATTTATATTACATTAAATGCTTCTTTAAATAAATTTCTCCGTACCAGTAGAGGAAATGTAAGCAATTTACCTAGTGGCTTGTGGTGCTTTCAAGTGACATTATTTGTGTAGAAGTGGGTCAAAGTTGAGTGCCCATTGCTAGTACAGTGTGGTAAGCTGATTAATGGCTATCCAAAGATGTCTACACCATAATCTGTAAAATCTAAGAATTTGGTAGCTTACATGGAAGAAAGTTGCTAATGTTATTAAGGATCTTGAAATTGGAAGATTATCACAGATTATTCAGGTAGCCCCAGTGGAATCCAGGGGTTCTTATAAGACTGAAGCAGGAGAGTCAAAGGCAGGAGATGGGACAATGAAAGCAGAGGTGGATTGATGTTCTCTGGAGGTGGGGGAAGGGACCAGGACCCAAGGAGTGCTGTGACCTCTAGAAGCTGGAAAAGACAAGGAATGGATTCTCTCCTGAAGCTTCCAGGAGAACACAGCCCTTCAAATGTCTTAGACTTCTGACTTTCAGAACTACAAGACAACAGGCTGTGTTGCTTTAAGCCATTACTTTTATGGGAATTGATTACGGCAGCAATGGAAAACTATAACACATACAGTTTTAAGATGATTCCAAATTAAAATATAAAATGCAACCATTTAAAAAATGAAATTGAGTTTTCCTACAATAATGTAAATTCATAGTAAAGACAGTATACTATATCCAAAAAAGAGCATTTGAGAATTTGACACCCCCAAATTCAAATCATAACTCTGCTACTTTCTAACTCTTTAGTTGAGGCATTTAACATCTTTGCATGTCATTTTGCTCATGTATAAAATAAGGACAATACTGCTATCAGTGTTGGGTTATGAGTGAGAATTAAATTAGTTAATATATACAAAGCATTTCTCATGGAGGTTGATAAATCCCAACCCTGATAGAAGCCAGATAGCATAAATGAGGAGCATTCATTCATGCCCTGTCTGAAGAGATCAGAGGCTACTCAGCTCCACCAGTAACTGTCACATGGGGATGCAGGTCAAATGCTGCCAGATGTTACACTTGTCAAGAGAAACCAGAAACACAAATGTTAATTTGAAAGATCTCAATTTTAAAATGTTGACTTCTTTAGTGTTTAAATATTTATTCTCTTTCTTAAATCACTGGGAACAAAATAACTGAATTCTTATCAAATTCAGTCTACAAGACCATTTTGCGACCTCTAACCACCCATATGGTAGATATGTGATGTTGTCTGTATTGATGAACAATGAAATCCCTGGGCAAAATTCTGCATCTGTCAATGCTTTTAGTGATCCTCTTACTTTTCCATTCCTCTTTGCTCATAACCTCCATCCTAGTCTTTGTTTTGTAAACAGACTGCAAGTAGGGTGGCCTCCCTGGAAGTGCTTGCCAAATAGCTTTCCACAGCCAAGACCCCTAAGTTCCAAGTCTAGCACAATTCCAGATCTACAGAGGTGCCTCCAGCCTTGCCCAGGTTTCTATCCTCTTTCCAAACTGGCCCAGCCTACATCTCAGCCAACTCTCATTTTGGGCAGCAGTCTAAAGCTAAAAACTGCTCTGGAGCTAAATCTGCTCTAAAAAAAATTAATAAAGCTGGCCAGGCACGGTGGCTCATGCCTATAATCCCAGCTCTTTGGGAGCCCAAGGCAGGAGAATTTCTTGAGACCAACCTGGACAACATAGTGAGACCTGACCTCTATCCTTCCAAGTTTTTATTTATCAGCTGGGCATGGTAGCATGTGCCTGTAGTTCCAACTACTTAGGAGAATGATGAGGGAGGATTACTTGAGCCCAGGAGTTTGTGGTTGCAGTGAGCTATGGCCATGCTACTGCATTACAGTGTGGCTGACTGAAAGAAACCCTGTCTCTTAAACCATAAATAAGAATATAAAATAAAGCCCAGTTTTTCAGAAAAGGTAGTAAGTGTTTAAATAAGAAATCACTCTTCAGTCCTTGGCAGTAACAATTAGCAAATACAATTTAATGTGTCCTGTGTGGAATAGAAAAACAACTAGGCCATCTACTGAAATTTACTTTACAAAAAGCAGTAAAGACTTCTCTGTGTAAGATCAACCAGTTCAATTGGCATGCGTAAGCAGTACTAATATGGCTAATTTTAGTTCTATAGTCCACTCCCTGTAACTTTCAGTCCTATTTATCAGCCAAAGGATAAGGTGGGAATAGAGACATCCTCCTAAAAAATATATACAACTTTTAATCAAAACTACTCAAGCAGATTTCTCAAAGAATTTAAAACAGAACTACCATTCTGTACCAGCAATCCCATCACTGGGTATGTATTCCAAAGAAAATAAATTGTTCCACCCATAAGACACATGCATTCTTGTATGCTCATTGCTGTGCTATTCACAATAGCAAAGACATGAAATCAACCTAAGTGCCCATCAACAGTGGATTGGATAAAGAAAAGGAGGCACATATATACCATGGAATACCACACAGCCATACAAAAGAATGAAATCATTTCATTTGCAGCAACATGGATGCAGATGGAGGCCATTATCCTAAGCAGATTGGGGCAAAAACAGAAAGCCAAACACCACATGTTCTTACTTATAGGTGGGAGCTAAACACTGGGTACTCATGGACATAAACATGGGAACAACGGACTCTGCAGGCTACTAGAGGGAGGAGGGAGGGGGAAATAATTGAAAAACTAACTGTTTCACCTTAGAGGGATATAAAAAATAAAATAATAACAAAAAAAGAAAAATTAACTGTTGAGTACTCTGCTCACTATCTGTATGGCAGGATCATTCATATCCCAAACTTCAGCATCATACAGTATACCCATGTAACAAACCCACACATGCATCCCCTGAATCTAAAATAAAAATTTAAATAAAAAAAAGACTCAACATATTTATTTCTATCATCCAAATAAAAATAGTCTTATGTGGCAAAAAATCACAAGTATCCTTAAAAAGTGATACCTGATATGATGATAAATAAAAGAACTGAGAAATGAATATAGTTGGCATGACATTTCAGAAAATTTAGCCTAGAAAAAAGATAAATATTACATGCTTTCTAGTTTGAAATGATGAAGAAAATTCCTAAGTATGCTGGTTTGTCAAGGGACAGAGACATAATCAGGACTCTCTGAGTGGCAGGGGCTCACTGTAAGAAAATTTGTGGATAACTGGAGCTGAAAAGCCATTTGGGGGAGGCTTTCAGACTGAGGCAGCCTAGGAGCTAATTACTTTTTCTCCCTTTCCCTCACAATGAATAGGGCTTCATTTCTCATGACTGCTGTTTTCTCTGTGTATCTACTCTGGACTGCTCTCATTTCCATTTACTCATTTTCCAGTCCAAATTCCAAAAGGAGTAGTCTGACTGACTTGGATAACAACCACTTTTCCCCCATTGAACAGAGCCCTTCAGGCCACCATTGGGGTTGCCAGCCAGCGGTGGACAGGCTACCCTCTTGAGATTAGGTGCCCAGCACGTGCATGATCGGTAACCATTCCTGCATGTAACACAGCACAAAGCTCCCTCACTGAAAAGAGCGAAGTTTGGCATAGAAAGCATACCCTGTTTTAAATATTGAATAGAGAACAGATTCTGACTGATAAAATTACTGTCATTACGTGTTTCATAAGCTAAAATCTTAAGAGACCCTAACCAATGTGGATAGGATGGATTTTTTTTCCTTTAAAATGCCTTTTTTGTTGTAGTTTGCATGATTTAAATATATTTGCATAATTCAATTAAACGCTGTGCTTTTAGGCTTCTTTCTGCCAAAGAATATAGCTGACTTATGGAAAATTACATTACAATTTTCTGGTTCCTGGGCTCTGTTAAGCAAATGAAAGGCATTGCATCATGCCCCACATACGTCAGTGCTATGAAGACCTGAGTTAATGTACCTTTTATTTTCTTTTTCTTCTAAGCAATTTACTCCAGTCTGGCTCATGGAACACTTTGTGTTTGCATTTTTCTCAAAGGGAGTCTTTATCTAATCCTCACAGAAATTCCCAGGACAAAAGTATTTTTCATTTTATGGATGAGGAAACTGTTATAGAAAAGCGACTTATCCAGAGTCACCCAGAGAATTAGTTATGTAGGGATTACAGGTCTCTGTTCGGTATCCAGCACTGGTAACCCTCCTTAATACCTATATAAAAAATGTGTTTTCTAGATGAATAGATCTCAGTTTTTAAAAAGTCCCTGAAACCTAGCATGACACTGAGAGAGGACCAGATTCATCCAACCTAACACAGTAACCAAGCTACCTTAGATGAATCCATGTTCTTTTTCCTTTGGTGATTTGCACATTTCTTTACTTGTGATGATGTATCCTAAGTCAAAAATCTTCCTAAATACAAAGGACACTTCAGGACTTTAGAGCACTTTAAGGCTGTCTAGAGGACACCTAAGCTTTGACCTCATGCAAAGACCCTATCCTACCTCAGCACAGGCTCCCTTAGCACAGGCTTAGATTGGCTGGAGGCTCCTAAGTACCACCAGCCAACAGGGCCTTTGGCAATCACAAATCAATGCATTTTGTGTTTAGACTAATTGCTAGAATGTTTGAAGGGTTTGCATGTCTGTTTTGTTAATTCATTGATAAGTCATTCTTCTGCTTTCTAGACTAATGGAATAAATCTATTTTCTTTTCTATGTAACAGCCTTTCCATGAATTTGAAATAGCTATTAGGTCACCAGCTAATCTTAAATCCTTTACCAAAAGACCCTAAGTTCCTCAAAGCATTTCTTATATGAGATGGTTTCCAGAACTCTCATCCATTCTGAGTCCTTCTCTGGAATTTTTAGAAATTACATGTATGCCTCTTAATATAAAGTATGCCATTTTTCTGTTTTTATGAATGCCATTTTAAAACACTCAGATTCCATTTTATGTGCATTGCTGTAATGCCTGTCAACTTCCTCCATGTTGTTTGACAATCTACAAAGATATAATAAAATTTCAAGTGTGATTAAAGTATTATAGTTAAAATTATTCTAAGCACACTAGATAATCCAGCAACTCTGAAATTAACCACAAGCTGAGTGAAAAATGCAATCTTAGGCCCTGGAAAATCATCATTAAGCATACGCTTCTTAAAACTGTTATTCCTTAACTCCAAATGTTCATTTAGATGAAAATAATGGTAGCATTTATGCATCTAATCAAAGTACTCAGACTGTGTCTTTATTAATGCATCTAACATCTGCTCAGGTACTGGCGGCTCCTACTAAAAGATTTATTTTTGAGACAGAACCCACATTTATTTGATGTCCTAAGAATTAGACATTTGACCAAAGTAATGTCATCCCACACACCAAAGATTTCAACCAATTAAGGCATTGTCAAGTCTTGTGCTTTTCTTATATTTATTCAAAACAAGCCAATTGAGTGCCTTTTTAATTTACAACCTTATTCCCATATTAGGTTCTTTCTTTGAATCCCTCCTTTCTAGCCTTTATGTAATGTCACTGATAAAATGTGGAAGGTTAATGGATTTCCACATCACTTATTTCCTCACCTGAAGAGAGAAGCAGATGTTTCACATCTGCTCGTGTGTGCTGCTACAGCATGTTGTGCTGCTACAAGGGACCAAGGAGATTGGAAGTATATTCCACAGGCCCAGTGTCAGACACTGCCAGGCTCAAGATGGAATCAGCTGGGCGTGTGGAGAGCAAACTCAATAGTACTTATTTTTGCACATTTGATAAAAGCAACCATGTCAGAACACTTTGATTCCAGATTTCACTATCTGCCACAGGCACACATTCCAGAGTAGAATTTGACCAAGTGTACTGATGAGATCTGGCAATTGCTATACATTGTACAAACAGCCCCACTGGCAGAAAGACTTACACTATTCATTTGGGCAGCTATGAAGTTGAGAATCCTGCTGTCCATGTGTGAAGCTGGGAAGAAGCACATTGTGCAGTTGACAACACTTTACCCAGATGCCAGAGCAAGATTTTCCTTGTATTTTAGATTTCTCTTTCATGATGAGGATGATGCAAACACTCTGACCATCTGTTTCCACAAACAAATAACATGTTGCATGGATAAAAAGACACCCACACTGAACTACAGTTGACAGGCATTCTTTTGTTTTAAGTCTTCATGGGTTGTTGTTTTTTTTTTTAAGTTGTTGTTCTGCTTTGAATCCAAGAATAGGACATAACTGGTTTCTTATCTTCATCAATAAGCTATTAATGAGGATTTATTTGGTAATTAAATGCTTATCCACAAATCAAATTAGGCTGAAATTAATGTATAAATATCCCAGGCTTGTCAAAATAGAGGCAGTGTTATTTTAGAAAGGCTTGGTAATATCTAGAGATCTGGTAAGTTGCTAAGATCTACCTAGAATTAAATTGATCCAAATGTTATGGTGTTAAATAAACATTCTTATTAAGAATGGACAAAAAGAACTATTGCAGAACAGTTGGTCATTCCATTGGCCCCAGCAGAAAAGTTAATACTGAAAATGCAATACATATGCTGTAGCTTGAATGAGAATTAGAGGAGGTATAAGATGCATCTTATATCCACGGGGCTTTATAAGAAATGGCCTACCAGGCACAGTGGCTCACACTGATAATCCTAGCACTTTGGGAAGCTGAGGCAGGCAGATTGCTTGAGCTCAGGAGTTCAAGACCAGCCTGTGCAACATGACAAAATCCCATTTCTACAAAAAATACAAAAATTAACCAGGTGTGGTGGCTCACACCTGTAGTTCCAGTGATCCATGAAGTAGGAGGATCACTTTAGCCCAGGAGGTCAAGGCTGCAATGAGCCGTGATCATGCCACTGCACTCCACACTCCAGCTTGGGTGACAGAGTAAGACCATGCCTTTTTTTTTTTAATTGCATTTTAGGTTTTGGGGTACATTTGAAGAACATGCAAGATAGTTGCATAGGTAAACATATGGCAGTGTGATTTGCTGCCTTCCTCCCCTTCACTTATATCTGGCATTTCTCCCTATGCTATCTCTCCCCAACTCCCCACCCTCCACTGTCCCTCTCCCATTTCCCCCCAACAGACCCCAGTGTGTAGTGCTCCCCTCCCTGTGTCTATGTGTTCTCATTGTTCAACACCCGCCTATGAGTGAGAACATGCGGTGTTTGATTTTCTGCTCTTGTGTCAGTTTGATGAGAATGATGGTTTCCAGGTTCATCCATGTCCCTACAAAGAACACAAACTCATCGTTTTTGATGGATGCATAATATTCCATGGTGTATATGTACCACATTTTCCCTGTCAAGTCTATCATCAATGGGCATTTGGGTTGGTTCCAGGTCTTTGCTATTGTAAACAGTGCTGCAATGAAGATTTGTGTGCATGTATCCTTATAGTAGAATGATTTATAATCCTTTGGATATATACCCAGCACTGGGATTGCTGGGTCAAATGGAATTTCTATTTCTAGGCCCTTAAGGAATCGCCACACTGTCTTCCACAATGATTGAACTAATTTACACTCCTAACAGTGTAAAAGTGTTTCTATTTCTCCACATCCTCTCTAGCATCTGTTGTCTCTAGATTTTTTTTTTCTTTTTTTATTGCATTTTAGTTTTGGGGGTACATGTGACAAACATGCAAGATTGTTGCATAGGTACACACATGGCAGTGTGATTTGCTGCCTTCCTCCCCTTCACCTATATCTGGCATTTCTCCCCATGCTATCTCTCCCCAAATCACCACCCTCCATCCCTCCTCCATTTCCCCCCAACAGACCCCAGTGTGTAGTGCTCCCTTCCCTGTGTCCATGTGTTCTCATTGTTCAACATCCACCTATGAGTGAGAACATGCGGTGTTTGATTTTCTGCTCTTATGTCAGTTTGTTGAGAATGATGGTTTCCAGATTCATCCATGTCCCTACAAAGGACACGAACTCATCATTTTTGATGGCTGCATAATATTCCATGGTGTATATGTACCACATTTTCCCTATCCAGTCTATCATCGATGGGCATTTGGGTTGGTTCCAGGTTTTTGCTATGGCAAACAGTGCTGCAATGAACATTCGTGTACATGTGTCCTTATAGTAGAACGATTTATAATCCTTTGGATATATACCCAGCAATGGGATTGCTGGGTCAAATGGAATTTCTATTTCTAGGTCCTTAAGGAATCGCCACACTGTCTTCCACGATGACTGAACTAATTTACACTCCCACCAACAGTGTAAAAGTGTTCCTATTTCTCCACATCCTCTCCAGCATCTGTTGTCTCTAGATTTTTTAATGATTGCCATGCTAACTGGCATGAGATGGTATCTCCATGTAGTTTTGATTTGCATTTCTCTGATGACCAGTGATGATGAGCATTTTTTCATATGTTTGTTGGCCTCATGTATGTCTTCTTTTGTAACGTTTCTGTTCATATCCTTTGCCCACTTTTGAATGGGCTTGTTTGTTTTTTTCTTGTAAATCTGTTTCAGTTCTTTGTAAATTCTGGATATCAGCTCTTTGTCGGATGGGTAGATTGCAAAAATTTTTTCCATTGTGTCGGTTGCCAATTCACTCTAATGACTGTTTCTTTTGCCGTGCAGAAGCTGTGGAGTTTGATTAGGTTCCATTTGTCTATTTTGGCTTTTGTTGTCAATGCTTTTGGTGTTTTGGTCATGAAGTCCTTGCCTACGCCTATGTCCTGAATGGTTTTGCCTAGATTTTCTTCCAGGGTTTTTATGGCATTAGGTCTTATGTTTAAGTCTTTAATCCATCTGGAGTTAATTTTAGTGTAAAGTGTCAAGAAGGAATCCAGTTTCTGCTTTCTGCACATGGCTAGCCAGCTTTCCCAACACCATTTATTAAACAGGGAATCCTTTCCCCATTGCTTGTTTTTGTCACGTTTGTCAAAGATGGGATAGTTGCAGATATGTGGTGTTGCCTCTGAGGCCTCTGTTCTGTTCCATTGGTCTATATCTCTGTTTTGGTACCAGTATCATGCTGTTTTGATTCCTGTAACCTTATAGTATAGTTTGAAGTCCAGTAGTGTGATGCCTCCTGCTTTGTTCTTTTTGCTTAGGATTGACTTGGCTATGTGGGCTCTCTTTTGGTTCCATATGAAGTTTAAGGTGTCTTTTTCCAGTTCTTTGAAGAAGGTCATTGGTAGCTTGATGGGGATAGCATTGAATCTGTAAATTACTTTGGGCAGTATGGCCATTTTCACGATATTGATTCTTCCTAACCATGAACATGGAAT
>NW_016107337.1:225861-253180 GCF_001604975.1 Cebus imitator
TCTCCATTTGCTTGGTAAATCTTCCTCCATCCCTTTCTTTTGTGTATCCTTGCATGTGAGATGGGTTTCCTGGATACAGCACACCAAGTGGCTTTTGGCTTTTTATCCAATTTGCCAGTCTGTGTCTTTTGATTGGGGCATTTAGCCCATTTACATTTAGGGTTAATATTGTTATGTGTAAATTTGATACTGCCATTTGGTGCTAGCTGGTTGTTTTGCCCATTAGTTGATGCAGATTCTTGATTGTGTTGATGCTCTTTACCATTTGTTATGTTTTTGGAACGGCTGGTACTGGTTGTTCCTTTATATGTGTAGAGCCTTTTTTAGGAGCTCTTGTAAAGCAGGCCTGCTGGCAATGAAATCTCTGAGTACTTGCTTGTTCGCAAAGGATTTTATTTTTCCTTCACTTATGAAGCTTAGTTTGGCTGGATATGTGATTCTGGGTTGAAAGTTCTTTTCTTTAAGGATGTTGAATATTGGCCCCCACTCTCTCCTGGCTTGTAGGGTTTCTGCTGTGAGACCTGCTGTGAGTCTGATGGGCTTCCCTTTGCGGATAGCCTGACCTTTCCTTCTGGCTACCCTTAGCATTTTCTCCCTCATTTCAACCCTGGTGAATCTGACGATTATGTGCCTTGTGGTTGCTCTTCTTGAGGAATATCTCTGTGGTGTTCTCTGTATTTCCTGGGCTTGAATATTGGCCTGCCTTGCTAGGTTGGGGAAGGTTTCCTGGATAATATCCTGAAGAGTATTTTCCATCTTGGATTCATTCTCTTCCTGACATTCAGGTACACCTATCAAATGTAGATTAGGTCTTTTCACATAGTCCCACATTTCTTGGAGACTTTATTCATTCCTTTTTACCCTTTTTTCTCTATTCTTGCCTTCTCGTGTTATTTCATTGAGTTGATCTTCGACCTGGTCAATTCGGCTGTTGAAACTTGTGCATACTTAGTGAAGTTCTCATGTTGTGTTTTTCAGCTCCATCAATTCACTTATATTCCTTTCTATTTTGTCCATTCTTGTCAGCATTTCGTCAAATCTTTTTTCAAGGTTCTTAGTTTCTTTGCATTGGGTTAGAACATGTTCTTTTAGCTCACTGAAGTTTCTTATTATCCACCTTCTGAAGTCTGATTCTCTCATTTCATCACACTCATTCTCCATCCAGCCTTGTTCCCTTGCTGGTGAGGAGTTATGATCCCTTGCAGGAGGAGAGGTATTCTGGTTTCAGGTGTTTTCATCCTTTTTGCTCTGGTTTCTTCGCATCTTTTTGGATTTATCCACCTGTTGTCTTTGTAGTTGCTGACTTTCATATTGGGTCTCTGGGTGAACTTCTAGTTTGTGGATGATGAAGTTATTTCTGTTTCTTGTTTTCCTTCTAACAGTCTGGCACCTCTGCTGCAGGACTGCTGAGGTCCACTCCAGGTCCTGCTTGCCTGGGGATCACCTGCAGCAGTTGCAGAACAGTAAGGTTGCTACCAGTGATCCATTTAGCAGGAGGATTACCTTAGCCCAGGAGGTCAAGGCTGCAATGAGCCGTGATCATGCCACTGCACTCCACACTCCAGCCTGGGTGACAGAGTGAGACTATGTCTTAAAAAAAAAAAAAAAATCCAACATAGCCAATAAAAGCCTTTAAAAAATGGTATGCAGATTCTACCTGTTTTACATTCAGGATTTTTTTTCTGATTTTTAGTCATATTTCATGTTCTTTATCAATCCTAATTTTCTTTTAGTCTAAGTGCTCCTAGAAACACATAAGAATACAATGATTCATAACATTTTTCTTGGTCCAGACTCCTTTGGGAAGCCCATGATAACTCTGGATCCTCTCTATGTAATAAAAGGTATATATAACATATGGCTTTAAGGATTTCAAACCAAAAATGCACTAGACATCCATGGCCAGCAATTAAGAATTCTGCTTCTAAATATCATACAGTAATTGTCCAAGTATTTGCGGATATGAAAAAGGATTAGGCTGCCACTTTCACAGACAGAAAAACAAAATGGCAATTTGTCAGAGGTCTGATCTATATGATTTTTGTTTTGATTGGGTAAAGAAAAATGGAAAAATATGACTTGACCCAAAAAAATAACGCAAACCGATCCTACTCTCTTATTTTCATCAAAAGCTTGTTAGTACAAAATGACATATTGAAAGCGCTATTTTTTTTTATTCTGAAATCTGTTGGATACTGATAAACTCATTAGTGTACCACATGTGCCTGTACAGAAGGGTCCCTATCCTACAACTTTCAATATTTTACCTAAACATAATCTTTACACACAGATTTCAAGGATGTGATTATATTTAGACATTTGTATCCCAAGTAAATTGAGGAATTGTGTTTTTCTTTTTCATTGAAAAGTAACAAAAACATAGCTAGTAGTGTGTTTTCTATCTTCTAGCCAAAAATACTATAATTCCAAAATAAACGTAGATAGGAGATGCACAATGAAGAAAAGTGTCTTAGGAAATTCGAGAATTTAAGCTTTCTTAGTCTTAAGCTTTTGAAAACTTTAAGTAGTAATTCAATTTTATGATTTCCTTTATTCCTGAAACTTGTTCCTGAAAAGCTTAATACATTGAAAGATTTTTAGATGGATCTTAGAAATGTTCATATTAAAGGACTGTTACGGTGAAAAGTTGTGTAAAGCGATCATCCCCTGATTTATCACTTCAGTAAATCCAAATTTTCAATACTGGGTTTGCTTAAATCTTTATAATGTATAACAAGAAAATAAGAGTGATTATTTGGGCCTCCATTTTAATATTCTAAGCACAAGACATACAATTAAAAATAAGTTGGAAACTGGATAATGAATAACTAGTAAATTGTATTTGTTCTTATTTCTTTTCTGCTTCTATGTTTTCTTTTAATATTAAGTAATTTACTTTCTCTAAAATTTTCTCTATAATCCAAATATTTACCAGTAAGTTGATTATTCTCTGGGTAAATTACAATTTAAACTATATTAATTGGAAATTGTATTCGTAGGCTTGAAAGGAAGAAATTAATTTCTGTACTGAAAATAAAGCTGGTACATATTAGTTTGTGTTGTTTCTTCAGAAAAAAATTTCACAACTTAAAGATGGGCAAGCCAAGAACAAAAATTTGATTTCATAGAAACAGAGAATGCAAGTGCTAAAATAATGTCAATCACATCATTTTTCCCTATTCTTTTCTGAATTTTATGATGCATCAATTTCAGCCCAAAATTATGAATACTTTAGCAAAACATGCCTTCTGCTAGAACCTAAAATGAAAAAAAAAAAAAAAAAAAAAAAAAAAAAAAAAAAAAAAAAAAAAAAAAAAGAAATGTTAAAAAAAAAAAATGCCTTCTGAATGATGAATTCTTATTCTCAGCTTTGCCAATATCAGAAAGAAATATATCTTGTGAATTCTTAATTATATAATACACCAACTTCAATTACAATCATGTGCTGCATAAACATGTTTCCGTCAATAACAGACTGCATAAAAGAGGGTAGTCTCATGAGATTGTAATGACATATTTCAAACTGTACCTTTTCCCTTATGTTTACATACACAGAGTGACCGACTGACCATTGTGTTAGAATTGCTTAAGGCATTTTGTACAGTAACATACTGCACAGGTTTGTAGCATAGGAGCCTGTTGTTGTTTACAGACTGATTTTCAGTCCTATTAGTGGATCATCATTATCTTCACTCATCAGATAAGCAACCAAGACACTGAAAGGTTAATTCATTTGCCTATAGTAATAGGGCCAGCTCTCCTAATATTAGACTGCAGAAGATTTGAAGCTATACTGCATAGCCCTGGTGTGTGGTAGGCTATAATATCAGGATTCGTATAATATATGTATACTTTATGATGTTTGTACAATGACTAAGTCACCCAACAATGCATTTTTCAGAATATATCTCTGTCATTAAATAGCATATGACCATATTTTTTTCATTGGCCTGAAGGTGTCTACAGGTCAATTCTTCCTGCATAAAGTCCTTCTTTGTTTAGCTGAAGTCCCAGGGGAGGTGTTCATGAGAAGACTATTCTAAAAAACAAGCAGCATCTTTGTAGCTCAGGTTGTCAAATATAACTGGGTCAAGAGTGGCATACATTATTCTATCTATGTGAATTTTTTTCACAGACAAACTCTCCAAGAAAAATTCCTCTGGAAATCTGACAACAAACCCTGACCCTCAAAATGCAGCAGAACCAACCAGAACAATGCTGGAAGAGAAGGAAGTGGACCCTGGGAAAGAAGGTCCAAACAGGTGAACATTTAGTAAAACACATAGCACATGTTAGAGATATTGCTCAGCCTGCCCTAAAAAGCTCAAATATCCATTCTCCCCTTTAGTCGAATATAAAGGCAGAAAAAAGTCAATATTCACACAATACAAGAGAACAGTATCATAACTAAAAGGTTGGTTCTGCCCAGTTCATTGTACCTCACTGGCTAGGCATGGCCATTAACCAGTATCTCTAGGCAGCCATTTGGCTATAGGCCAAATCACAACAACAAAAACATTGCTATTCATACACATAAGATCATGCGTATGAATCATTGTATCATCATGGAAACAGCCTATATGTTTACTAGGCATGAATTTTAAAAAGAAATGGTAAAAAAATTTTAAGTTCACAAAGTAACAGCTATTCCAATTCTGTAAATATTTTATTATTTCCAAAGATTGATTATGATTTCCTTTTATCTACTAAAGAAAGTGTGGCATGCTAACCAGGAATAATTACAGAACTGGGATATCTTTATGCCACTGAAGGAACACACCTTTATAAATACTTCCCATAAAATTATTGGAAATGCCACAAATGAGATGACAATGTAAATGTGAATATTAAATCTGCAACAAATCCAAAGGAGGTCCTTCATTTTGCCACTTCTTGGCATAGTACTATGTACCTGCTGATTCAGTTTGAATGGCTTAACTATAGTTGATATAACTGTGATATGTTTATGAAACTATAAAAGCACATTCTTCTTATTTAATAGACAAAAAGAGTTGTCATTTATAAAGAAGTTAAAAGTACCTATTCGGCCATCCCACTCCACCCCACCCCACCCACCTTCTTTCTCAGCCGTGCCTCTACTGTGTTAAACTATCTGCTGTCAGTAGGAGTCATCATGATTATCTAGGACCCAGGAAGTTGCTGAATAAACAATTGGCATCAGAAAGAAAGAAAGCTTTTTCAATAAACACAGATTTGCCTATATGAAAATAAACACAAGCTCATCTACACACATACACACAGATATACACACACATGTGCACATAAACATATTTTTACTTGACAAAAATAAAACTTGACGTATTATTTTGGCAGAGAGATATTTAAATTCTGAGGTAAGGACTAGAATCTAACAACAGGACAAGTAATTATTTATATTTTAACTATTGTTGTTTACAGAATGATTTTCAGTCCTATTAGCGGATTGTCATTATCTTCATTCAACAGATAAGCAACCCAAGACACTGAAAGGTTAATTCATTTGCTTATAATAGTGTCAGCTCTCCTAATATTAGACTTCAAAAGATTTGAATTCCCAAAGAGAACTTTTACCTCCCTCACATCAATACACTCCTAGCCTTCTAAACTAATCTCCCTTACTAGCATTAATTTTAATGTTTATTTTTTGTAATAACCCATGGAAATTAATAGATTTCCAAAGGAGTGAAGTTGAAGCCATAATTTTTTGGCAGATAAAGTCTTCTTAATTCATATTTATTCCTGGTCTTTCTTTCTTTCTTCTTTTCTTTTCTTTTTTCTCCTTTCTTTCTTTCTCTTTCTTTTTTTTTCTCCTTTCTTTCTCTTTCTTTTTTTCTTTCTTTTTCTTTTTTCTTTCTTTTCTTTCCTTCCTTTCTTTCTCTCTTTCTCTCTTCCTTCCTTCCTTCCTTCCTCCCTTCCTTCCTTTCTTTTTTCTTTCTTTTTTCTTTCTTTCTCAACAAAGTCTTGCTCTGTCACCAAGTGTGGAGTGCAGTGGCCCGATCTCGGCTCACTGCAACCTCTACCTCCCAGGTTCAAGCAATTCTCCGGCCTCAGGTTCCCAAGTAGTTGGAACTACAGGCATGCACCACCACACCCAGCTAATTTTTTGTACTTTTAGTAGAGACAGGGTTTCACCATGTTAGCTAAGATGGTCTCAATCTCCTCACCTTATGATCTGCCCACCTCGACCTCCCAAACTGCTGGGATTACAGGCATGAGCCATGGCACCTGGCCCCATTTCTAGTATTTCTTATACTCTTCTGAAATGTGGAAGTGGAAACATTTCAACTAACCAGAAGTGGGGGTCAAGCCACATAGCTCAAAAACACAAAACTTCTTGACATGCCCTCTAAGGGCCTGCCTGGTCTGTCTCTCACCTGATTTTACTTTGTCCTGTCCCAGCACGCAACTTTCCATCCTCTGTGCTCCAGTCACACTTATTCTATTTCAGTCTCTTATATTTGTCATGTTCCCTCCTGCTGCAGACTTTTGCAAATGGTACTTCCTCTGCTTGTTCTATTCTTTCCTCCCCAGTTACCTAATTAACTTCTACTCATTCTTCATCTAAGAGTATGATCATTACTTTCTTTGAGCTTTCCCTGATCTTCCTAACTAGACCATGTGCCCCTATTATAAGATCTTTTTCATAGCATTTATTGCTGATGCATTTTATATGATTATCAGCCTAAAAAATCCATCAGTCTCATTCTCTACATTGTGTGCTTCATGATGGCAGGGGCCATGTCTGTTTTTGTTGATGATTAGTATCCCCGGTACCTACATCAATAATGCCTTGCACATGGTAAATACTCAATAAATATTTAATGAATGAATGAATTGATTGATCCAAACATATGGGTTTACTTGAACTTCTAGATTTTCAAAACTGTATAGCTTCTTCAGGAGGAGAGAGCAAGATACAAGTGGCTCTCCAAGTCTTCCCATTCTTTCCTGCTCAGAATATTTGATAAGAGCAAGAATAACCAGTAGCAGATTGCAAAGATAATGAGGAAAAAACGTGAGGCTGTAAAGCTCTCAATTCCTTACTTCTCTTCTAACATGGCCTTTCGTCAATATCACTATCCTGAGATGGCAAAAGTATTAAATCTAGAATACTTTTTTATGGTTACACATGCAGTTTGATTGTACAGATAAATTGCATGTTGCAAGGGTTTGATGTACGTATTATTTCATGAGCCAGGAAATATGCACAGTATGCAATAGGTAGTTTTTTGACCCTCAGCCTCCTCCTTCCCTCCATCCCCAGTGGGCCCTGATGTCTATTGCTTCCTCCTTTGTGTCCTTGTATGCTCAGCGTTTAGCTCCCACTTGTAAGTGAGAACATGTGGTGTCTGGTTTTCTGTTCCTGTGTTGGTTCACTTAGGATAATGCCCTCAAGCTCCGCCCATGTTGCTGCAAACGACATGATCTTGTCAGAGCACATTTTAGTGTCTTCTTGGCTGCCATATAGATAGCAGAGTGGTTTGAGAAGGATTAACAAACTGAGTAGACCCCAGTTAGCTTAAAGCTCTTGCTTTGTTATTAGATGGTTGTTCACACATTTTCTCAGGATTGGGTGAAAACCAGTTGCACTGAAGGGACAACTTGAAAGGGGCACTAGAAGCTCCAGTATCACCTTTGACTAAAATTAATGGGAATCTTAACATTCAGTAACATGTAGAACTGACCGAAGCTTTCTATTCTGATCTCATGGGCAACAACAGTACCACATCTAGAATCCTAGGGACAGTTATCATACATGATAAGAAAATATCAATGATATAACAATTATTGAAATTATTACTTCACAATGCTTTTGATGAGTAAAAGATTACCATTGTATTTTCAGTTATTAAATATCAGCATCTTTAACCTTGAGCAAGGTCAGGTTTTAAGAAGCTCTTTCTTTTCAAAAAAAAATTAAGTATTTCATTGATTGCAGGAACTAAATATAGATGCTGTGCAAGTGACTAGATCTCACCTCAATTATTAAACTTGGAAAATTTAAAATAAGATTTCTTATTCTAAGTGCAAGTACCTTATCTTCTCGCCTAAGCCTTGAGCTAAATAGGGATTAATATGTCTGAACTGATCAATAAGTACTGGGGAGAATGCATAGTGTGGATTTTGCTGTCTGTGTGTGAGAAGTGCAGTGTGATATTATTGATTACACCTTTAGTTTCTGTCCTGCTTAAAAGATGGGCAGAAGTGAACACCAAGAGGAGCAGAGACATAGAGATTATTATGTATATCTGTTAGGGTTCTCCAGAGAAATAGAACCAACAGGATATATACATATAGAGGGAAATAAATTTATTATAAGGAATTGACTTGTGCAGTTATGGAGGCTGAGAAGTCCCAAGATCTGCAGTCAGTAAGCTAGAGACTCAGGAGAGCCAATGATGTAGTTCCAATATAATCCTGAAAGCCTGAGAACCAACAGCCAATGATCTAAGGTCCAGCCCAAAAAGCCAGGAAACTTAAGGCCCAACAGGAAACAATGTTTCAGTTTGAATCTGAAGTCAGAAAAAGACCAATGTCCAAGCTCAAACAGTCAGGCAGGAATGCCCTCTTTCTCTCAGGAGAGTCAACATCTTTGCACTAAGCAGGCTTTCAGCTGACTGAATGAGGTCCACCCGCATTAGGAAAAGCAATCTGCTTTGCTCGGTCTACTGGATCAAATGTTAATGTCATCCAAAATATCCTCAAAGACACACCCAGAATAACATTTGACCAAATATCTAGGCACCTTGTGGCTCAGTCAAGTTGACACATCTCCATTATGTACATAAAGGAATTGAAACTCTATAGGTCCCACTCTTCACCCTCAAAAGCAAACAATTCATTATCTTGTCAAATGAAACACTTAGCTTTTGAAAGACACAGGGTTCACCCCTGGGAAGTCCCACTGATGTTATTTGCTCCTTACCAAGAAAAACAGCTTATTTCTGGCACTTTGTCTCAGACTAGCCTTATTTTTTAATATAAAAAATATATTTTGATGGATGCTAATGAATACCAAGCAAAAGATGTGTTTTGCCTGGAAATGTCAAATAGCTATGTTGGAAAAAAGGGGACAGAGTTGAACGGCTGGTAGGTTAAGTGGTTAAATGATGAACAAGCAAGTGAGTGAAATGTTCAGTGCCTGTGACTAGGGTGTGCTGCAAGACTGACTTTTACGCTATAGTATATGCCTTTTCATCACTATTGTTACTCATAATACTGAGAAGGAATGTTATTTCTATGAACAGTCTTCTTTGTTCATAATAGCAATCTGTCTCTATTTGGGTGGTTCTAAAATAGGCAATCAATAGGTTTCACAGCAAGAACAATGAGAGCAGAATAGAATTCAGAATCTTATCACCACTCATAAACACTGACGTTTATTGTCTTGTAGCTAGAAAAAGCAAGAATCACTATAGTAAAGATGCTTAAAAAACCATATGTGACTTTGTAGTTGAAATAGAAAAGGAATGTCAGCTATCAAGTTTACAAAAATAAAATGCAATTTATATTTAATAATTTGTTTATTTTTTTAAAAAAAGGAAACCTACAACTACACACTTGCCAATTTTGTGGGATGAATAATAAAAATAATACACTATTACTTTTAGCCCCAAGTTGAAATTTTCCTCTATAGTAAGCAATACTTGTATAATTAAACATTGAAAATACTTTAAACAACAGATCATCAAATCATTTTTTATTTATTTTTATTTCAATAGATTTTGGGAAAACAGATGATGTTTGGTTATATGAGTAAGACTTTTGGTGATGATTTCTGAGATCATCCTGAGCAGTGTACACTGTACCCAATGTGTAAACTTATAACCTTCACCCACCTCCCACTCTTTCCTCAGAGTCCCCAAAGTCCATTATATCATTGGTATGTCTCTGCATAAGAACCCTTAGCTTCCACTTATGTGAGAACATACAATGTTTGGTTTCTCATTCCTGAGTTATTTCACTTAGAATAGTAGTCTACAATTCTGGCCAGGTGAAATGTTTCACGCCTGTAATCCCAGTGCTTTGGGAGGCCAAGATGGGTGGATCACTTGAAGTCAGGAGTTTGAGACCTACCTAGCCAACATGGTGAAACCCCATCTATCTTAAAATACAAATATTAGCTGGGCTGGTGGTGTGCACCTCTAATCCCAGCTACTTGGGAGACTAAAGCATGAGAATCACTTGAACCCAAAGACGGAGGTTGCAGTGAGCCAAGATTATGCTACTGCACTCCATCCTGGGCAACAGAGCAAGACTCTGTCTCAAATAATAATAATAATACTCTCCAATTCCATCCAAGTTGCTGCAATTGCCATTATCTTGTTTCTTTTCATGGCTAAGTAGTATTCCACAATATATATATGCCACACTTTATCCACTTGTTGATTGATGAGCATTTGGGTTGGTTCCATATTTTTACAATTGCAAATTGTGCTACTATAAACATGCATGTGCAAGTACCTTTTTCCTATAATGACTCCTTTTCCTTTGGGTATATACTGAGTATTGGGATTGCTGGATCAAATAGTAGTTCTACTTTTAGTTCTTTAAGGAATCTCCACACTGTTTTCCATAGTGATTGCACTAGTTTACATTCCCACCAACAGTGTAAAGTGTTCCTTTTTCACCACATTCATGCCCACATCTATTATTTTTTCATATTTTGATTATGACCATTCTTGCAGGAGTAAGATGGTATTGCATTATGGCTTTGAATTACATTTCCTTGATCATTAGTGATGTTGGGAATTTTTCTGTATGCTTGTTGGTCATTTGTACATCTTCTTTTGAGAATTGTCTATTCATGTCCTTAGCCCACTTTTTAATGGGATTGTTTATTTGTTTTTCTTGCTGATGTTTTTGGGTTCCTTGCAGATTCTGGATATTAGTCCTTCGTCAGATACATAGATTGTGAAGATTTTCTCCCACTCTGTGGGTTGTCTGTTAACTCTGCTCGTTATTTATTTTGCTGTGCAGAAGCTTTTTAGTTCAATTAAGTCTCACCTATTTATCTCTGGTTTTGTTGCATTTGCTTTTTGGTTCTTGGTCATGAAGTCTTTGCCTAGGCCAATGTCTACAAGGGTTTTTCTGATGTTATCATCTGGAATTTTTAGGTTTCAGATCTCAGATGTAAGCCTTCCATCGTGATTTGATTTTTGTGTAAGGTGAAATATCAGGATCTAGTTTCATTCTTCTACATGTGGCTTGCCAATTATCCAAGCACCATTTGTTGAAAATGGTATCCTTTCTCTGCTTTACATTTTTGTTTGCTTTGTCAAAGATGAGTTGGCTGTAAGTATTTGGCTTTATTTCTGGGTTCTCTATTCAGTTCCACAGGTCAATGTGCCTATTTTTATACCAGTATCATGCTGTTTTGGTGACTAAGACCCTATAGTACAGCTTGAAGTTGGCTAATGTGATGCCTCCAGATTTGTTTCTTTTGCTTAGTCTTGCTTTGGTTTTGCGAGGTTTTTTTGTTGTTGTTGTTGTTGTTCCATATGAATTTTAGAATTGTTTTTTTCTAGTTCTGTGAAGAATGATGGTGGTATTTTGATAGGAATCACATTGAATTTGTAGATTGTTTTTGGCAGTGTGGCCATTTACACAATGGGATGTGTTTCCATGATTGTGTTTTTGTAATTTCTTTCAGCAGTGTTTTGTAGTTTTCCTTGTAGAGGACTTTCACCTCCTTATTAGGTATATTTCTAAGTATTTTATTTTACTTTTTGTAGCTACAGTAAATTAAGTTTCTGATTTGATTCTCAGCTTGGTCATTGTTGGCATATAGCAGAGCTACTGATTTGTGTACATTAGTTTTGTATCCTGAAATTTTGCTAAACTCATTCATCAGTTTTAGGAGCTTTATGGATGAGTGTTTAGGGTTTTCTTCATATAAGATTATATCATCAGCAAACAGCAACAGTCTGACTTTCTCTTTACTGATTTGGATGCTCTTGGTTTCTTTCTCTTGTCTGATTGCTCTGGCTAGGGCTTCCTGTACTATTTTAAATAGAAGCGGTGAAAGTGGACATTTTTGTCTTATACCACTTCTCAGGATGAATGCTTTCAACTTTTCCCCATTTAGTACAATGTTGGCTGTGGGTTTACCATAGATGGCTTTTATTATCTTAAGGTATGTTCCTTCTATGCCAGTTTTGCTGAGGGTTTTAATCATAAAGGGATGCTGGATTTTGTCAAATGCTTTTTCTGCATCTACTGAGATGATCATGTGATTTTGTTTTTAATCCTCTTTATGTGATGTGTCACATTTATTGACTTATGAATGATAAATCATCTCTGCATCCCTGGTATAAAACCCATTTTTATCATGGTGGGTTATCTTTTTTGATATGCTGTTAGGTTTGGTTAGCTAGTATTTTGTTAAGGATTTTTGCATCTATTTTTCGTCGGGATATTGATCTGTAGTTTTTTGTTTTTGTTGTTGTTGTTGTTATGTCCTTTCCTAGTTTGGGTGTTAGAGTGTTATTGGCTTCATAAAATGATTTAAGGACAATTCCTTCTTTCTCTGTCCTGTAGAATAGTGTCAATAGGATTGGTACCAATTCTTCTTTGAATGTCTGATAGGGTTCAGCTGTGAATCCACCTGGTCCTCGACTTTTTGTTGTTGTTGTTGGCAATTTTTTACCAACATCTCAATCTCGCTGCTTGTTATTGTTCTGTTCAGAGTTTCTATTTCTTCCTGGTTTAATCTAGGAGGGTTGTATGTTTTCAGGAATTTATCCATTTTCTATAAGTTTTCTAGTTTATGTGTGTAAAGGTATTCATAGTAGCCTTGAATAACCTTTTGTATTTCTGTGGGATCAGTAGTAATATCTCCCATTTTATTTCTAACTGAGCTTATGTGAATCTTCTTTCTTCTTTTCTTGGTTAGTCTCACTAATGTTCTGTCAATTTTATTTATCTTTTCAGAGAACCAGCTTTTCGTGTCATTTCTTTTGTACTTTTTGTGAATCCATCTGGACCTGGGCTTTTTTTGGTTGGTAGCCTATTAATTGCTGCCTCAACTTCAGCCCTTGTAATTGGTTTATTCAGGGTTTCAACTACTTCCTGGTTTAGGCTTGGAAGGGTGCAAGTTTCCAGCAATTTATCCATTTCTTCCAGGTTTACTGGTTTATGTGCATAGAGTTGTTTGTAGCAATCTCTGATGGTGGTTTGTATTTCTGTGGAATCAGTGGTGATATCTCCTTTATTGCTTTTTATTGCACCTGTTTGATTCTTCTCTCTTTTCTTTTTTATTAATCTGGCTAGTGGTCTGTCTATTTTTTTTATCTTTTCAAAAAACCAGCTCCTAGATTTATTAAGTTTTTGAAGGGTTTTTTTGTGTCTCTATCTCCTTTTCTGCTCTGATCTTAGTTATTTCTTGTCTTCTGCTAGCTTTTGAGTTTTTTTTTCATCTTGCTCCTCTAGCTCTTTCAATTTTGATGATAGGATATAGATTTTAGATCTTTCCTTGCTTCTCATGTGGGCATTTATTGCTATAAATTTTCCTCTAGACACTGCTTTAAATGTGTCCCAGAGATTCTGGCACATTGTGTCTTCATTCTCATTGGTTTCAAAGAACATATTTATTTCTGCCTTCATTTCATTATTTATTCAAGAGCCAGTTGTTCATTTTCCATGAAGTTGTGTGGTTCTGAGTTACTTTCTTAATCCTGAGTTCTAATTTGATTGCACTGTGGTCTGAGAGACTATTTGTTATGATTTCCATTCTTTTGCATTTGCTGAGGAGTGATTTATTTCTGATTATGTGGTCAATTTTAGAGTAGGTGTCATGTGATGCTGAGAAGAATACATATTCTGTGGATTTGGGGTGGAGAGTTCTGTAAATGTCTATTAGGTTTGCATTGTCCAGATCTGAATTCAAAGCCTGGATATCCTTGTTAATTTTCTGTCTCATTGATCTGTCTAATGTTGACAGTGGAGGTGTTAAAATCTCCCACTATTATTGTGTGTGAGTCTAATTTTTGGCATATGAATCAACCCATGGAACAGAGAATACATAGATATAATTGCATATAAAATATAGTATATTAAGGTTAGCGTCTAAAATCTATAGAGAAAAGGTAGATTTATGTAAGTAGTGCTTGAGCAACTATGTAGCCATATGGAAAAATCTAAATTTGAATTTGTCCTTGTGCCACAACCAGTGTAAATTCCCAATGAGCCAGAGTTTTAAATATAAAATAATAAAACCATACAAATACTAAGGGGAAAATGACAATTCTTCTACATCCTAGAAATGAACATTAAATTCTAAAATTCAAAATTCAGAAGCAATAAAAGAAAAGCTTAGTAAACTTTACTACCTAAAAATAAAAAAGACTTTGTATTACAAAATAAATCATAACCACAATAGAAGAAAAAGAAAGAATCAGCAAAATATCCAGACATAAAAATTCTCATTGCCTCTTTCCCTGGTGACTGATGATTTTATTTTGGGATTGATAACAGACATTTAAATTTTGATTTGCATTAAGATACTTTAAAATTGTTAGCTATTTAGCTAGCTTTATATCTTTGATATCTTTGATATGTTACCTCAACAATTTCATTTTCCTTTTTACAAAATTGAATACCAGAAACACAGTGTACTTTAATTGATAGTTTAAAATAAACCAATATATCAGGTAATCCCAAAAGTAAAACAGTGACCCTGAAAGTCCACCCTTAACTCAAAAAAAGTGCAATACTATCAAAACAGTGCAATGAAAGTCCACCCTTACCTCAAAAAAAGTCATTACTCATAGTACATATATAGGTATATATTATATATAATATTCACATACTATGTATCACATGTTATATATATCTTTGAGTGGTAACTACCTACTAGAGCCTCCATTTGTGCTTTCTATCCTTAAAAGTCATTAATAATGCTACCAAAAACTACCTGTACCAAGAAGAAACTGGCTAGGATCAGAAACAAGAAGAGTGCTTTACAGGTAGGTGGTTAGACATGATTCTTCAGACAAAGTACAAAAATTTTACAAGTGTGTGCAATGGCCCTGAGAGAGGAACCAGCCTACAGACAGTTTGTGGACCTATCTTAAATCACTTCATTTTTTAGGATGGAGAGATGACAGCTCCGTTGCCTGTTGCCATAGAAAATCAGAGCTGACAGAACTTCTGAGTCTCGTTCCTTTCTTTTGGCATAGAAAGGTGGATATGGACAATTCCTATATTGTTTTATGGCACTTAAATTATGACTTTCAAAAAATGGGTCTTCTTGTGTTCCTAGCAAAGTGAGGAGAGCCAGGTGATGACTGATTGGTTGGTTGGTTGATTGAAAGTTTTTGAAAATTATAAGAGTGAACAATCTCAGATTTCTATGATGCAGGCAGGTAAAATCCATGAATAAAGCACACTGGGGATATTAAAACAATAGATTGAACCTGATAACAAAAGAGACAGGAGGTAGAAAAGAGAAACAGAGGTGAACTTAAGTGCACCAAGAGGTCCTTCCTGTCACAAAGAACCCACGTAGCTGAGGGTTGCCATATGGAAAAGCGAGCCTAGTGGTGCCATATCCTCTTCTTTATTCAAAAACACTCCAATATCTAGAATTACATATTTTGCAATACTACCAAAATAAATTAAAATTCTTTCAAATGATAGGTCAAACAAAATACAGCTACAGGTCACCAGTTTACCATTTTTGCCTTGAAAGAATAGAAAAGCTCTAAAGAAGTTCACTGTCAAACCATGTAATTTCATTATAAAATATGACATGTGGTCAACAGGAAAAACATTCATTAATGTTGTTTCTAATATAAAGCAGTTATGGAAGAAAGAATCAAAATTATATGAAAAATAATTTTTATATTTAGCTTTATTGTATTTCCTTCCAGTTTATTTTTATAAGTGTTGATTTTAGGGTTTTGTTTTACATTGTAATTTTTTTAGATATTTATATCTTAGGCATTTTTTGTCTGACAGTATTTAATAAGCAGTCTTCCATGGTAATAGAATGTTTTTGTAGCCAACCTCTTTAATTCATTCATAGTAGCCCAAATATAAGCTAATTAGAAAAGAGGTCTGGCTGAATCTATTTGAAAGTTAATTGATTGATGACAGCTGGAAGATCTGGCTAACAGGTAAAATTCAAGCTCCGCAAGGTGAGAGAATAAATGGATGACTACTGTTTCTTAAGATCTTCATTCTCTTGGGAGGAGGAAAGTGATTGGTCTGCCTAGGACTGGCATTAGCAGGAGACAAGAACCACGTGAGAGGAAAACATAGCGATGGGCATGGGGAGATCTCCCTACCTGGTGACAATAGCAGACAAGGAAGTTGAGTCTTTTGAAGAAGAAAACAGATTTCCACCTAGTGAGAGATAACTTCAGGCATGGGAAATAGCAAAACTAGTACATTGATTTACAGTTCACAGATTTTCAAGAAGCAGCACAAATGCTATGCAGATTAGTTGAGAAAAGCACTTAAAAGTAACCTAAAAGTAAGCTAAGCTTATGGCAGCCAGGGTAGAGAATGGCCGTTTACAAAGCACCCCCATATTGTCCTTTCTTTTACATGCAAGGAAGAGACTTGCAAGTTAGCTAATGAAGGTATGGGGGTTAACTCATTTGCCAGAGTGAGGCAATTCCCAGTTATTTCAACTGTTTAGCTCAGGGTCTGGCACTTAATACATACATTTGAAGGTAATCACATTGTCAATAAAACATTATGTCTTTATTCTAGTAGATTCCTAGCAGAGGAATCACAAAGTGGAAACATATACATAGTTTTTGAATTTCTTATAGAAATTTTATGAATACAGTTTTAGCATTAAATAGTGTTCTTGTTTTAAATATAGGAATTTCTTTTCAAATATGGCTGCTGCTTTCATTAGCCATAAAATGTCTTGATCATTCTTCCTTTATATGAAAGGTAATGCTTTCTTTCTTTTTTCTTTTTTAACTTCTCCAGCATCCCGCAGTATCAGGACAGTTTTTCATGCAATGCGGTAAAACACAAAACTGAGAGCTTAAATGTCTAATAATTCTATATCAATAAATGTTCACTCCAACTCTGCTGAGACAAGTAATAGACCAGCAGTTCGTGCCAACAATCAGCTAGGTAAACTGCTTCTACCTAGCCTAATGATTCATTTCATTGCAGCTGTTCATATGCAACTGTTCACCAATGCCCTTTATGTGGGCAGCAGGCTCACAGAACAGGGCTGTTTGAGCTCAGCCAAGCGCTGGGGATTGTGAAACATTGACGGACAATAGAGAAAGAACTGTGTTACTCTGTGCTAGAGGAAAAAGTAGCCAGGAGACAAGTTGACAAAATAGGTACAGTTAGAAGAAAAATTCTACGTGCTTCCACCAGCAAATGTAAAGTGTCTGTGTCGGCACCCATTTTATCAGCTTCTACTTCTATAACAATGAATGAACCGAACATACTTGCATCTAAGACACCTCCTTTATTAGTGTGCTAATCCCCTCTGGCCTAGTCACAGACACCACTGTGGCAATTGCGCCCTTTCACTCCCACAACACCTAGTTTTGTTGGATCATTTCTATAAGGATGTAAACATGTGGTAGCATTTTCCACATTTAAACAATAGCAACAAAATGTCTCCCTGGGCTGCACATGAGTGACCAGCCATACCCTATTTCTCTATTCCCCATTACAGCAAATTTATTCAAAACAGTTACCTATATTCACTTTTTCTGCTTCCTCTACTCCCATGTTCTGAATCTGTTTCAGCCAGGATTTTGTTCCGTATTCCACAGCTTTTATCTGCTATTATGAAAGTTTTCATTGGCCAAGGCAAGAGGATCACTTGAGCCCAGGAGTTTGAGACAAGCCTGAGCAACATGGCAAGACTCCATCTTTACAAAAATAAATAAATAAATTCTTCTGTCGTGGTGTCATGTGCCTGCAGTCCCAGCTACTAGGAGGTCTGAGGCAAGAGGATCACTTGAACCCAGCAGGTTGAGGCTGAGACTGCAGTGAGCCATGATCATGCCACTGCACTCCAGCCTCAGTGGCAGAATAAGACCCTGTCTCAAAAAAAAAAAAAAAAAAAAAAAAAAAAAAAAAAAAAAAAAAAAAAAAAAGGAAGAAAGAAAGAAAAGAAAAAAGAAAGAAAAGAAAGCTTTTACTGTCTTCTGTCCACTTTTCCCAGGGTTAACAATGCCCTCTATACTGATGACCATTGCTTCTCAGCCTTTTGGCTAAGAACAAGTGTATACTGATGGCCATTTCTCAGTTCTACTTATTCCACCTATCAGCAATTATTCAGAGTTGATCTCCCACTCTTTTCTATCTTTATTTATCTTCCCAGATCCCACTCCTCTGACCGCTGCCCTCCCTCACTGGCCACTCTTCCTCCCCAGTCATTAATGGCTCCTCCTCACCTCCCCACCTTCTAAACTTGAAAGGGCACAAGCACAATCCTCAGACCCTTCTTCACCTGGGTTCTGTTGGCAAGTGATTTTATTCCATCCCATGGTTGCAGGCAACATTGACACCCTGATGATTCCCAAATTTAAATCTGCAATTGGTATTTCTGCTCAAAACCCTGAGTTGAATAACCAATTGCTGAGTTAAAATTTCCTCTTGGTGGAATCAGACATATCAAAATGTATGTGTCCAAAACCAACTCTTAATTTCCCTTACCTCTTTCAAACCTACTCCTCCTGCAGTATTCCCCATCTCAGTACATTCTTCATCTTCTCTTTGCTCAACCCCAAAATGCACCCTACTTTTTCTCTCCTACAATGCAGCCAATCCAATAGCAAATTCTGTCAGCTAGTCCTTTGCTCTATAGCTAGACTTTGCCACATCTCAGACCTCCACTGCTATTGTCCTAGTTCATGTCTCTCACGTAGCTATTGCAGAAGCCTTCTAACTGATCACCTCGCTTCCACTCTTTGCCATCCTATGGTCTATATTCACCAGAGTAGCCTGGATGATCCTGTTGAAGGGCGGATCATCCTTTTCTTCTCCAGATTCTGCAGTGGCTTCCTATCTCATTCAAGGTAAAGGCTGAAGTTCTCATGATGGCCCACAGAGCCCCATATTATCTGCCTTTGACCCACTAACCCCCCACTGTCTCCCTAACCTCAGCTTCTACCACTCTCACCCTCTCACTCTGACCCAACCTCTCTGGAACAATCTTCCCCCAGATAGCTACATAAGTCTTCCCTCACTCCTTTCAAGGTCTCTGCTCAAATGTTATTTTACCAGAGAGGCCTTTTCTGACCACTCTAGAAAATACTGGTACCTTTAACTCTCTGTCTTCCTTACTTTGTTTTCCTTCACAGCATTTATCATCACCTGACATATTCTATATTTTTTAAGTTTATATTATCTGTCTCTCTTTAACGAAAAAGTAAAGTATCTTCAAATATAAAGATAGGACTTTGTTATACTTATTTCTATATTATCAATTTCTAAAACATTTTCTGGCATATTATAGGCCTATGATAAATAAATGCTGAATGAATATATGAGTGAATGGATGCATGAGAGCCTTGAATTATGTAACTTTGAAGGGAAGATAATGTTTTTTACCATAAATGTGTGATTTTATTCATAAATTATTAAATGTAAAATATTGTCAAGTTAATATCTCTTAAGTAACTCTGAGCATCTTCCATGAATACATTTATCTGATCAAGCTTCATGTCTGATTTTATCATATTTTTATCACAAAATACCACCAAGTCTTTTTGAATGGTTCATAGAAAATTCACAATTTAATGTACTTTTAAGGTATTTGAGGTCAAGAACAAAACTGAACCCTCATGCTTAAATGATTCCACAAGTACAAGAAGTAGAAGTTATGCATTTGACTTCCTCTCTACAATTGTTGGTTTCAACTGCAATTACTCTAATGACTCATATGATAACCAGATTTGGAGAAAGCACTGTAATCAGGGAGTGATTGCACTAAGTGTTCACCTCCAGAGTCTAGGACATGATTTAAGACTTGAATGAAAGGAAAACAATAGTCTAAAGTCTGGACTTCAGTAGGCATCAGTCCACATGACAAAAGTACCAGGCTGAGAGACACAGCAAGTCTTCTATTCAGGTCAAAGCTAATTGGAGAAAGGTTTTACTTTCCCCAGATTAAGCTACAACTGGTGGCCACATGAAAGAGCTCTCAAGGCTGTTGCACTTTTACCTACTTGGAGCTCAATACAGTGTTTTTCTCACTCTAATGAGCAATACATTTACTCACATGCTTTTAAAATTAGAAGCAGAGGGTATTTTTTAAAGTAATGAGTGTTTTGCTTAAACTGTACTAACATGTGTTTTGAAAGGAACTGAAAATGTAACATATGGTTCATGTAGACTTAAATAGGTCTTGTTCAGACATTAATCTAAGGGGAAGAGAGTTTGCCTAGTTCACCTCCTTAGGTACAGCAATCTTTACACAATCATCAATCTATTTGTCTTACATCAGCATATTGGGTTTTAATGACACCTGGAAAAGTATTTCACTCCCTACTTTAAGAATATATTTTTAAAAGATTCACTAAAGGATATAAACTACAATATGAAAGGAACTGTGTTTTGTTTATTAACAGATAATTTATATAAGCAACTACAATTAAATTACCATACTTAGCTCACTGTCGGTGTAGGGCCTCAATAAAGGAAGTCCTGAAGTTAGTAAGTCTTCCTCATCAATGACCAGCTGAAAATTTAGCCAAGTGTAACAGCAGCAGCAAAAGGTTTCTGTGTTGGTTTCTTAAAATCAGCATCTGGTTCTGTATCACTCACTATTCTTAGTCTGTGTCTTACTATAATCCACATCGTTTTAACTAACTCCATGCATTGGTGCAAATATAAATGTACAAAACCCAGCAACTTACTGTCACACTGTCCACCTAAAGTTGAAGCCTATGCTGCTATATGTAAACCACCTGCAGCTCCACCACAGAAGGATGTAACTCAGGCTATAACTCCTCTCTGAACCCCCGATGCTCATGTCAGCCACGTCTCTGATATCCAGCCTATCCTTGGTATTTGGTTTGACAACGTTTTGTCCGCAGCATCTCTTCTGCTTACAGCCAGAAAATACTGTCGGTTTTTAGGGGCTTCCATGATTATATTGGGCCCGTCCAAATAATCCAGGATAGTCTCCCCATTTTAAACTCTGTAACCTGCAACATTCCTTCTGCCATGTAATGTAACATATTCACAGGCTCTAGGAATGAGAGCATGGACATTTGTAGGGGGTGGGGGATGTCTGCCAGCGCCTTTTTCTTTTACTCACACCTGAAGTTTATTCACTCTGGAGGATTTAAATAGTTTACTGGTCTATACTATAATTTGGACTGGTAAACACAGTAAAGAACTAAACAAAACTTAAACGATGAAAATGGAAACTTCCAAGACCTTAGGTTTAACTGGCCAAAGAAGAAAGCTGCCTACTCACTAACAGAAATACATACGAGAATTCTACTTAAAGTGAAATATTGGCAAAGGACTTCAGCAGTTAATTAGAATTCCTAGGCAATTTGCTTCTCCCAAGATGTATTTTGGGAGGTGTGGGGAGGAGTTTATTGACTGTCAGCTTTAAATGCTTGGACATGCTAATTTACATTAATTCTAAATCTAATTTTTAGTGCCAATCTGCCCTTAACTACAGCGTCTAATACCACATTTCCAGCTGGTGAGTTGTTGCTGACCTCTGAATGAAAGAGATGTACTACCATTCTGTCATTTGATTGTACAGATGACACTTCAAAAAAAGAAAAAAGTAGATGGCACCTTAAAAGTCACTAGTTGTTTGAAACTCCTAATGTATTTTTCCATTGTGACAATTTTTTAAATGACAGTCAGATGACAAGATAGCCAAAAGAATTTAATTTACATTATAATTTATTTATGACCAGCGCTGTATGAAAAGAACTATGGAACTAATCTGTGAGAAATTGCACTCTGAGGTCAGATACCCCTAACCTCTACATCATTTATGGGCCAGCTTGAAACACATGACTGCTACAGTATCCCTGACATGAAAATCATTGTCTCAGCGTCCCACAGTGGACCAAGTGCCAATCAGTTAGAAAGAAACCTCCAAGTCCCTAATGCAGTTCCCAAAGCCTGGGTAGGAAGTTCTTCAGAGCAATGCCTTAAGAGAAGTGGGAAAAACTAAAAGATTTTCCATTTCTATTACAGCCACGTTTTTATCATTCCAGGTTAACAGTATAGGAAACTATAGCCTAATGAAGTTTTCTTCTCTTCTATTCCTACCATAAATGCAATCTTTAATTCAGTTGACCCTAGAACAACAAGAATTTGAACTGTGGTTACATTTATCCCCGGAGTTTCTTCCTTTCCTGTCTGCCATCTGTGAGACAGCAACACAATCTCTCCTCTTCTTGCTCCTACTCAGTCTACTCAACATGAGGACAACAGGATGCAGACCTTTCTGATGATCCACTTCCTCTTAAGGGATAGTAAATACATGTTCTCTTCTTTATGATTTTAATAACATTTTATCTTCTTTAGCTTGCTTCATTGTAAGAATACAGTGTGCAATACATATAACATGAAATATGTACCCATTGGTATGAACAAGGTAAGGCTTCTGGCCACCGGTAGGCTATTAGCAGTTAACTTTTGGGGGAGTCAAAAATCATATGGAATTTTCAACTATACAGGAGGGCACGTGCCCCTAACCTCTACATCACTTATGGGCCAACTGTAATTTGCAATAAGTTTTGATGGCTAGAAATAATAAGAAATACTAGTTTTTATTTCTAGGTCCTTGGGGAAGTGCCACACTGTCTTCTGCAATGATTGAACTAATTTACACTCCCACCAACAGTATAAAAGTGTTCCTATTTCTCCACATCCTCTCCAACATATATTGTCCTCAGATTTTTTAATAATTGCCATTCTAAATGGCATGAGATGGTATCTCAATGTGGCTTTGATTTGCAATTCTCTAATAATCAGTGATGATGAGCATTTTTTCATATGTTTGTAGGCCTCATATCTGTCTTCTTTTGAAAAGTGTCTGTTCATATCCTTTTCCCACTTTTGGATGGGTTTGTTTTTTTCTTGTGAATGTTTTAGTTCCTTGTAGATTCTGGATATTAGCACTTTGCCAGATGAGTAGATTGCAAAAAATTTTTCCCATTCTGTTGGTGGCCGGTACACTCTAATCATTGTTTCTTTTGCTGTGCAGAAGCTCTGGAGTTTAATTAGGTCCCATTTGTCTATTTTGGCTTTTGTTGCCAATGCTTTTGGTGTTTTAGTCATGAAGTCCTTGCCTATGCCTATGTCCTGAATGGTTTTGCCTAGGTTTTCCTCTAGAGTTTCTATGGTGTTAGGCCTTATGTTTAATTCTTTAATCCACCTGGAGGTAATTTTAGTGTAAGGTGTCAGGAAGGGGCCCAGTTTCTGCTTTCTGCACATGGCTAGCCAATTTTCCCAACGCCATTTATTAAACATGGAATCCTTTCCCCATTGCTTGCTTTTATCAGTTTTATCAAAGATCAGGTGGTTGTAGATGTATGTCGTGGCCTCCAAGGCCTCTTTTCTGTTCCATTGGTCTATATCTCTGTTTTGGTACGAGTACCATGCTCTTTTGATTACTGTAGCCTTGTAGTATAGTTTGAAATCAGGTAACATGATGTCTCTGACTTTGTTCATTTTGCTTAGGATTGTCTTGGCTATGCAGGCTCTCTTTCAGTTCCATAGACGTTTAACGTGGTTTTTCCAGTTCTGTGAAGAAGGTCATTGGTAGCTTGATGGGGATACTGTTGAAACTATAAATTACTTTGGGCAGTATGGCCATTTTCATGATATTGATTCTTCCTAACCATGAGCATGGAATATTTTCCATCTGTTTGTGTCCTCTCTTATTTTCTTGAGCAGTGGTTTGTAGTTCTTTTTGAAGAGGTCCTTTACATCCTTTGTTAGTTATATTCCTAGGTATTTTATTCTCTTTGTATCAATTGTGAATGGCAGTTCGCTCATGATTTGGCTCTCTGTTAGTCTGTTATTGGTGTATAGAAATGCTTGTGATTTCTGCACATTAATTTTGTATCCTGAGACTTTGCTGAAGTTGCTTATCAGTTTCAAGAGATTTTGGGCTGACACCATGGAGTCTTCTAAATATGCAATCATGTCATCTGCAAATAGAGACAATTTGAATTCCTCCTTTCCTAATTGAATACCCTTTATTTTTATTTCTTGCCTAACTGCTCTGGCTAGAACTTCCAAACTATATTAAATAGGAGTGGTGAGAGAGGGCATCCCTGTCTAGTGCTGGATTTCAAAGGGAATGCTTCCAGTTTTTGCCCGTTCAGTATGATATTGGCTGTGGGTTTGTCATAAATAGCTTTTATTATTTTGAGATATGTTCCTTCGATACCTAGTTTATTGAGAGTTTTTAGCATGAGGCACTGTCAAATTTTGTCGAAGGCCTTCTCTGCATCTATTGAGACAATCACGTGGTTTTTGTCTTTGGTTCTGTTTATGTGGTGCATTACTTTTATAGACTTGCGTATGTTGAACCAGCCTTGCATCCCTGGGACGAAGCTTACTTGACCATGATGGATAAGCGTTTTGATGCGCTGTTGCAATTGACTTGCCAGTATTGATTTTTGCATCCCATTACTGGGTATATACCCAAAGGATTATAAATCGTTCTACTATAAAGACATATGCACACATATGTTCATAGCGGCACTGTTTACAATAGCAAAGACCTGGAACCAACCCAAATGGCCATCAACGATAGACTGGAGAATGAAAATGTGGCACATATACACCATGGAATACTATGCCACCATGAAAAATGATGAGTCCGTGTCCTTTGTAGGACATGGATGAATCTGAAAGACATTATTCTCAGCAAACTGACACAAGAACGGAAATCAAACACCGCATGTTCTCACTCATAGGTGGGTGTTGAACAATGAGAACACAGGGACACAGGGAGGGGAGCATCACACACTGGAGTCTGTTGGGTGAGGCCAAGGGAGGGAAAGTAGGCAGGGGTAGAGAGGTCGGGGAGGGATAACATGGGGAGAAATGCTAGATGTAGGTGACGGGAAGATGGAGGCAGCAAACCACATTGTCATGTGTGTACCTATGCAACAATCCTGCATGATCTGCACATGTACCCCAGAACCTAAAGTACAATAACAAATAAATAAAAAGAAATACTCGTTTTTATAATATTTATTCTTTCTCATAGTATATTTTACATGTCCACAGTAGGAAATTTGAAAAAAACCACAAAATAAAAGTAAAAATGACTTATAATCACTCAGATATAACACCATAGCTACTGATTCTTTGTTAAAAATACAAATCACTGAATGAATAAATTCACAGTATAAGACCCAAATAAGGCTTCACTTGGTTGTACAAGCTCCCTGACAACATGCAGTAGTCTCCCCAGTACTGGCTCCTACTGTACAGGCTGTTGAACCAAAGCATGGATTAAGTTAAGAAAAAGAGGCTCAGCAGCAATCAGTTACAACAAAGCTTCCACTCTGCTCAGAACGGCCTTTGGGAGTTTTACACCCATAAACATGCACTCACACTGCCCTCTAGTGCCAGTCCACTAGACATCATGCAGCCACAACACAAACTCTTTTTTTTTTTTTTTTTTTTTTTTTTTTTTTTTTTTTTTTCATTTTAACCATGCCTGTAAGTGGAAGGGAAAGAGTCCCTATAATAAAGCTATAAATAAAGAATTTCATATTATTATAAATATGTGGATATATATGAAAAATTAATTAGTCTTGTTTTAAGTAGGACTCTAATAGAAAAAGAATGGCATACTAAGGAAAATCAAGATGGCATCATAAATCACAAGAAAATCAAAGATTATTTTTAAATGGTGTTAGATAGTAAACAACTGTATGAAAAAGAAAGAAAAGTATTTTTAGCTCCTTATGGCATGACAACAAGCCAAACAGATTTCATATAGATGAAGTTAAAAGTAAAATCAATTTTTAAAAATTATATAAAAATTAATCTTCATGAAATCTATGGAGAACTTTTAATCTGGAAGAAATGACAAAGGCAAATGTGAATAATTAGACTACATCAAAATAAAAACTCTCCTAATTTAAAAAATAGAGCAAGACGTGAAAAAAATATTTAATACATATATATTAAAAGCTTACACAAAGAGATTTTTTTTAAAAAAAGAATGTGACAGCCAGGCATGGTGGCTCAAGCCTGTAATCTCGGCACTTTTGGAGGCTGAAGTGGGCAGATCACGAGGTCAGGAGATCGAGACCACCCTGGCCAATCTGGTGAAACCCCATCTCTACTAAAATACAAAAAAATAGGCTGGGCATGGTGGCATGGGCCTGTAGTCCCAGCTACTAAGGAAGTTGACGCAAGGGAATTGCCTGATCCTGGGAGGCAGAGGTTGCAGTGAGCCAAGATTACAGCCACTATACTCCAGCCTGAGCAACAGAACAAGACTTTGTCTCAAAAAAGAAAAGAAAAAAAGGATATGACTTCAAAATCAACAATTTACAAGTTGGAAAAAAGTGACTTATAAGTAAATGTGCAAGCATTCACCTTGAGAGTAACCCAAAAAATGCTCATTAAAATTACATACCATGTTTTTGGCTAACAAATTAGCAGAAATGTTTTTAAAATACCACTCAATGTTAGAGAAGGGGAGGTAAGATAGACGTTCTCAAATGTAGATGGTACTTCTTGAGAAAACCAATTAGTAGGTATCAGGATTCTTAGAAATATCTATGTCCAAAAATATTCAATGCTAATATTTGAGGGAATTTATTCTAAGGAAATAATCTCAAATGTATAAAATTTTCATGGTCAGAGATGATATTACAACATCTTTGTTACAGCATCTACATTAATAAGAAATATATCATTATCTATAATTATCTATAATAATATAAAATGTGTATTAATCTTAAATGCACAGTAATAGAACAATACAGAATGCCCGTAAGAAGAGCTGTCCCACTAGTGGATTCTGCCATGCTGCAGAACAGATTACTGATTCATTGATCTTCTGAGCCTTCAAAAATGATAACACGATCTGTCTGTTCAACCAGTGCCACAAGACAGTTGCCTCTAGCCTCAAACACCTTCATCTGTTTACCTTCTGGTGCCTTAAAAATAGTTACTTTCCAATGTGCTATAATGTGAAGAAAAGGTAAATAATTTTTTATAGCTATTATTAAATGTGTATTACACAACCATTAAAATATTTACAAAAAATTATGTTAACAAAACATGTTTGTTAGTAACAAAAAGAATACAGTGTTGTCCATATCAACAAATCTCAAATATATATTTTCAAATCGATACATAAAACAAA
>NW_016107337.1:253351-263374 GCF_001604975.1 Cebus imitator
ATTACAGGCACGCACCACCATGCCCAGCTAATGTTTTGTATTTTTAGTAGAGACAGGGTTTCACCATGTTGACCAGGATGGTCTCGATCTCTTGACCTCCTGATCCACCCGCCTCGGCCTCCCAAAGTGCTGGGATTACAGGCTTGAGCCACAGCGCCCGGCCGCTCCGAAATTTTAATAATTACTTCCTTTGAATAGTAGACTTAAAACTCATATTTTTCATTTCCTTCACCTTTTGGGATTTTTTTTGTTTTGTTTTTTGAGACGAAGTCTTGCTTTGTCAACAGGCTGGAGTGCAGTGGTGCGATATCAGCTCACTGCAACCTCCACCTTCTCCTGAGTTTAAGTGATTCCTCTGCCTCAGCCCCCTGAGTAGCTGGGACTATCGGTGCATGTCACCACATCCAGCTAATTTTTTGTATTTTAGTAGAGACGGTTTCACCATGTTGGCCAGGATGGTCTCTATCTCCTGACCTCATGATCTGCCCGCTTCAGCATCCCAAAGTGCTGGGATTACAGGTGTGAGCCACTGTGCCCAACCCTTTGTGGTATTTTCTAAGTCCAAATAATAATTACTCATTTTTGATCATTAAAAAGTAATTTTTAAGGTCCTTAATGGAAAAATTCATAACAAATGAGTATAAAAATACTGCAGGGGCAGTGACCATTTCCTAGTAGTTATCTATTGAATCATTTACAAAATAAAATCTACCATGAGATAGTATAATAGTGATTGCCCAGTAACAGAGCTATGTTTTAAATATATTATTGCACTGTTAGGGCTTTCATTAGGAAAGCATAAAGAAATAAACAAATATATTATTGCACTGTTATCTTCTTGTTTTTCTAATCTTTTAAATTACTTCAAGCAGTCCACAGAGAGCCTGTCTTCAAAAACTGAGTAATTATTTATCTAAATATGATGTAGACAGGATTCTTGTTTAAGTGGAATTGAATTAGAAGATTTCTGAGATGTCCTCCAAAGCTTGTCTTCTGTGCCCCACTTCACAAAAATTATGGCTTATTATTGGTGTTAGAGCCCCATATTTATTTCAGGAAATACTTCAACACAGAGAGAAATTAAATTCCATGAATTCTGTAATATTACCAATGTTGACATATTTTGCCAATTTAAACTTCAAATTTTGAAGTTCCAGTTTATACTCTCTATCGTTCTGCTTGCCAAAGAGATTTTTCTATAGCCAAAGAACAGCTGAATCTAAAAGATGAGAGGGATAGGTACTATGTACATAAATTTTAATTGAAAGAATTATGAGCTCATAGCTATTAAAATAGAAAAAACAGGTTCATTTGCATACCTTCCCAAAGTGTAAAAAATCACAGCATTCATTCTAGTCTGGGGAGGCAGGGATTTTAGTGGAGCTAAGATTCAATATTTGCAATATTATTTATATTTTAAACTATATTGACCATGATAATTATCCAGAAACTATTAAGATTGGGAAGGATTGAAAAACCTGCCTTCCCAGAAAGGCATGGTGGCTCACCCCTATAATCCCAGTACTTTGGGAGACTGGGGCTGGCAGATCATTTGAGGCCTAGAATTCAAGACCAGCCTGGCCAACATGGCGAAACCCTGTCTCTCCTAAAAATTCAAAAATTAGCCTGGCATGGTGGTGCACATCTGTAATCCCGCCTACTCAGGAGGCTGAGGCATGAGAATCACTTGAACCTGGGAGATGGAGGTTGCAGTGAGTGAAGATTATGCCACTGCACTCCAGCCTGGGTGACAGAGCAAGACTCTGTCTCACATACACACAAAAAAGTTTATTCCCTTTAGTCTACCAGTCCATCTACTTTCAGTTCAGTCCACTGGTTTTGATTCATACCCTAACCTGACAGTATTGGAGATGTGAGGAGAAAAGGAAGTAGAATTTAAACAATTTAATCTTGTTCATTGTAACCAAGAGAACTTTTGTAAATATAAAATAACATTAGAAAAACAAGTCTTACTCTAAGAAAAATTTCTAGGTTTACCATGGCTATCACTTAAATGCAACTAGTTGAAAGTTTTCATTCTTGGAAATGTCCTAGTGGTAAATTTTACTTTTAATTGAATGGTTCTGAGTATTTTTTAAAAATTGAAATGGCAGGCAATATATTTTAATAATTCCAAAGATGTCACACAAATGCCTCAGATAGAGCTGAGTTTATCACTGACAAATAGAAAGGGAAAAATCATAAAGAGTTTCAGATGTATATATTGTTTAACTGAATTAAACCAATGGATAAAAACCATTGCTTCTCCTTAATCTGCAGTAATTAGTTTGGACATGCTTAGGCCTCATTTCTTTGAAGTTGCAATAAAAAAAAATAGCAATTTAGTATCTTTGTATTACTCCAAGAAATTAAACATGTTAAACAAGATTTTGTGAGGGTCTTGCCATTTTATTTGGCTTGATTTGGATTGAAAGCAAAAGAAGAAAGAGACTGAATGATAGAGGGAGGAGAGGAGGGAAGAGTAGGAAGGATGAAAAAAATAGGAAAGGAAATAAACTGTATGTTAGGTTCCAATTGTCTCTCCTCTTAACGGAGGCTAAGAAGAAAGATTAAAGAATTCACCACCTGCAGAGACTGGAAATTATGAGCATTGTTCAAATACTTGGACAACCCAACAAATTTAGCAAAAGATATCTAATACAATGAGATTGAAAATATGGGCAATTAAATCTCTATCCAAACTAACTGTAGTTTTCAGACAATGAAAAACTTGAAAGCTTTCAGCAATTTTTCCTTTCACTGATTGCTGTGGATGTCAGGAGTTGTCATGAGCCGTAATCATATATAATATTCAACAAGAATCCATAAGTACCAATGGATGGCTTATTGGAGATGGTACTTATATGCAATATATTAACATTCAATAGCCTTATTTATTTATTACTTTTTAGAGAGAGACAGATGGGGTCTCCCTATATTGCCCAGGCTGGTCTCAAACTCCTTATCTCAAGCAATACTTTAATCTTGGCCTCCCAAAGTGCTGAGGTTACAGGAATGAGCCACTGAACCTGGCCAATATTCAATAGTTTTGATTTTATTGTTTTCTTATAAAATTATGGCCAATTAACTTATATTTAAATTATTGTTATATAAGATTATAATGAAGAAGATTTTAAAATTCTGTTATAATTTCCAATATGACACTAAAGTGCAATAGATGGAGTTTAAAAAAAGAAGTTCAAATTGTAAGGATCTTGAAGACATACTTTCAGAAGACAAATCTAGTTGTGGGAGTATTTTACTGACCTTCAAAACATAAAAGTGTACTCAAATGATCACCTCCTCCATCACTGATTAATAATTGTAAGAAAACTGTCATTAGCTGAAAAAAAAAAAGCCCAGACCTAGGACAATAAATATATGCCATATACTCCCAAATAGATTATGGGTCTCTGACTTGTGTTCTGCCTCCTAGGAGTCTGTAAAACTAAAGTTCACAATTAATGGGGAAGAGAAGAGACGGATGATCTGCATTGCCTTAATTATAAACTTGCTTTGGTTTATGGTGATCCTGTGTTAAACTGTGAAATAGAATCCATCATCCTGGCTCTCAGAGGCCCTTGACTTCATCCTTTTAGTGCTTCTCTTACTTATTTTGAAAACTTCACCTCTCTCACATGAAAATCCCACCTCTTATTACCCTCTCTAACAAACTACCCTTTTCCACTAACCACCACCACTTACCCCACTCTATCATCTAAATCTGTTTCAAGACATAAAAATCTTGGTAATTTATAACAACACAAATTACATACTACCTCTTCAAAAAGCAAGCTAAGCCTGGTTCTAATTGTGGGATGAAAAGCTTTTTCCCTATGAAGAAATTTTAAATATCATCAAGCTTGTGGAGAGGTGCTAGGAAGGGAATAGAGCAAGAAATCAAATTCCATAGGTGAATGTTTTCTCTATCTTTGTACAAAGATGTCCTTGCCCCAATTAAAGCCTCCACCAAGTACAAGCTTGAAATGTGCTTTTTATTCCACTCATTAAAGAGAATTAGTTACCCTAGACTATAAACCCATAATAACATTCATACACAGGTATATTCAAATCTGTTATTTTGCCCTAATGAAAATGATACTTATATTTGGTTTTCAAAGAATATCTAAATAAAAAATGACATTTAGAAGAATCTACATTTACAAATAACTTGAATCTGCTGTATACAAACGAACAAATGAATTCATTTTCACAGAGGAATATGATGTAGAATCTGGAAACTATAAGGCACACAACTTTATCAGATCTTTGGCAAAATACCAGAATCAATGGCTAAATGTGATTTTTGAGCACTTAGAAAATAAAAGTGTTCCTAGAGAGAAAATAAGTTTTGTTAAAATTTTTTTAAAGTCCAATTAATAGCATTTTAGTAAAGAATTTGAAAATGCAATATCTTTTTATACAGTTGGAGAAGTGTACTCAGTGAATTCACATGAAGTTGAACAATTGTACCTATTGAATTTAAATAAATGAACCTGATCTCTAATGGCGTAACTACAGACTCTATATTAAGAGTGTTAACTTGATCTTTAATGATATAACTAAAGAATCTGTGTTGTATATTGTGCAGATCAACAATTCTTTGCCAGAACCAGGATAAAGTTATAGGTAATACAGTTCCAAATCCATAAATAAAATAAGATAGGATAGTTAATATATCTGTCATGGGTTAAAAAGAATAGTAGATTGAAATAACAGATTAAAACAAATGCAACCAGATTTGGGAGGAAGTGCAAGGTAGCCAAATAGAAGGCTCCAGCAATCTTACTTCCTACAAGAACACCAATTGAACAATTGTCCACCCAAAATATGTTATCATCAATAAGGAAAGACTTCTTCCTGCCATTTTGTTATTTGTTTTTGGTTGATTTGTGGTCTTCTCTTCCTTCTTTCCTTCCTTCCTGTCTTCCATTTAGTGAAGGTGATCTTCTCTGCTGGTATGTTTTAATTTCCTGCTTTTTTATTTTTTTTGCATCTGTTGTATGTTTTTTGATTTGAGCTTATGAGGTTGCAAATAATATATTATAACTCATTATTTTATATTCAGTGATAACATTGAATGTAAATGGACCAAACTCTTCAACCAAAAGACATACTCTGGCTGAATGGATTAAAAGATACACATTTCACCTATAAAGACACACATAGACTGAAAATAAAGAGAGGAAAAAGATATTCCATGCCATTAAAAACCAAAATAAAGTAGGAATAGCTATATGTATATAAGGTAAAATAAATTTCAAGACAAAAACTATAGAAAGAGTCAAAGAAGGTCATTATATAATGATAAAGGAGTCAATTCAGCAAGAGAATATAACAACCGTAGGAAAAATGGTGGATAGAAGATAGGACTAATATGCAGCTCCCACTTGGATGGACAGAACAGTGTCTAGAGACTAACATTGTAAACTTTTGCTCCAAGAACCACCACTGTAGGAACATACCAAAAAAAAAAAAAAAAAAAAAAAAAAAAAAAAAAAAAAAAAAAAAAAAAAAAAAAAAAAAAAAAAAAAAAAAAAAAAAAACAGAAGAATTCACAGACCCTTTGAAAGAAGTGCATTGTCTCTGCAAATGCCAAAACAAACAGCTAAAAAACCCTGTAGACAAATGACATAAGCTCTTGGGAGCTCTATGGTCCCATTCAACACCTGAGAAACCTGAGTACTCATCCCATCCAACGTAGGGCAAGATTATATCCCCCTTCTACTACTGCAGCCGGTACTCTCTTGGAAGTGCCACCTGCTGGCTGGAGGCCAATCAATTCAAGCCATTACAGCAACACATAACAGAACAACCTTGCTCCAAAGAAGAGGAAAACAATAGATAACTCCAGCGCCTGCAACACCCTGGCTAATCAAAGGTCCTGAGTTCATCCACATAACAACTTGACTGCTAGCATAACCAACATTCAAGAAAACCAGGACACCAAAAAATAACTACAACCAATGACTCCCAGAGAGTCCCTTTTACTCTCCTGTCACCTCCACCAGAGCAGGTGCTGGTATCCATGGCTGGGAGACCTGAAGATAGATCACATCACAGGACACTTTGCAGACATTCCCCAGCACTAGCCTAGCACCCAGTAGCCCTACAGAGTGACTGGATTCAGAAGAACGATAACAATCTGTGTAGTCTAGCTCTCAGGAAGCCCCATCCTTAAGAGAGGAGGAGAGCACAAAATCAAGGGATTACCCCATGAGACAAAAGACTCTGAACAGTAGACCTTGAGTCTAAGATCTTCCCCAAATGAGAAGGAACCAGAATAGTCATTCTGGTAATATGATGAAATGAGGTTCTATAACACCCCCAAAAGATCTGGCTCTCCAGCAATGGACCCAAAGCAAGATGAAATCTTTGAGCTGCCAGATAAAGAATTCAGAAAGTTGATTATTAAGCTACTCAAAGAGGCACCAGAGAAAGGTGAAAACCAACTTAAAGAAATTTTTTAAAAAAGGATATGAATGAAAAAGTCTATAGAAAAATAGATGTCATGAAGAAAAGACAATTATCACATCTGGAAATGACAGACACACTTAGAGAATGCAAAATGCACTGGAAGGTTTCAACAATAGAATCAAACAAGTGGAAGAAAGAACTTCAGAGGTCAAAGACAAGGCCTTTGAATTAACCCAACCTGACAAAGACAAAGAAAAAGCAATTTTAAAAAAATTAACAAAGGTTCCCAAAAAATTGGGATTACATTAAACAACCAAACATAAGAATAATTGGTGTTCCTGAGTAAGAAGAGAAATCCAAAAGTTTGAAAAACTTATATGAGGGACTAATCAAGGCAAACTTCCTTAGTCTTGCTAGACATCTAGACATCCAAATAAAATAAGCTCAAAGAACACCCGGGAAATTCATAGCAAAAAGATCATCACTTGGGCACAGAGTCATCAGGTTATCTAAAGTCAAGATGAGGAAAAGAATCTTAAGAGCTATGAGGCAAAAACATCAGAAAATCTTAAAGGAAAACCTGTCAGATTAACAGCAGATTTCTCAGCAGTAACTCTACAAGTTAGAAGAAATTTGGGTCCTATTTTTAGCCTCCATAAACAAAACAGTTATCAGCCAAGAATTTTGTATCCAGTGAAACTATGCTTCATGAATAAAGGAGAGATACAGTCTTTTCCGGACAAACAAATGCTGACCGAACTCACCACTACCAAAGTGGTGAATATAGTTTAGTGATTGAACCATCTTATATTCCCAACAAGGTACAAGGGTTCCAATTACCCCACAAACTCACCAATACTTATTGTGCTTTTTTTTTTATTATAGCCATCCTAGTGTGTGTAAAGTGGTACCTCTGGATGGTAGGTTTTAAAACACTGTGGTGTTTTGAATAATCTCTAACATCTACAGAGATGCCTTTATGATAAAGCTAATAAAGCCTAAGCTTCAGATTCTTTTATTGAAGATTCTATGTTGAAATTAGAATTTATAATCTTCTGTTCTCTTTATTTAAAAGAGACATAAAAATTATGTATTTGTAGTTCCTGGAACTACAAAACTTGAATTTCCCTGCAAGCAAATACAAATACCTAGTGTTCATGAATATAACAGCAATATACCTTTCTCCAGCTGTGGTATTGTCATCTCTTACTTCCAGTGTGACCATAGCCACACTTAAAGCCTTCATGACAAATATGTTATCACCAGAGTAAAAAGCTTATGAACCTAGTACCACAGATAGCATGGCAGGAAACACAGTAATCTGTAGCCTCTTATCAATTGCAGAACACCCTGTGTTCAGGTTACTGCTAGAAAGCCAAGTACAAATTTCAGTTTCAAAAAGGATTCTCTCTTTTTTTTTTTTTTTTTTTTTGAGACAGAGTCTCACTCTGTCACCCAGGCTGGAGTGCAGTGGTGCAATCTAGGCTCACTACAACCTCCACTTCCTGCGTTCAAGCAATTCTCTGCCTCAGCCTCTCAAGTAGCTGGGATTATAGGTGCTCACCACTATGTCCGGCTAATGTTTTGTATTTTTAGTAGAGATGGGGTTTCACAATCTTGCCCAGGCTGGTTTTGAACCTGTGACCTCATGATCCACCCACCTCAGCCTCCCCCGAAAGTGCTGGGATTACAGTTTTGCTTACAATGACCTCTTTTTCTTAAATATAAAATTAAAACGAACAGATCCATAGGGTGTCTGCAATACTTTAAGAATGTAATCTCTTTTACACTGCTTTTGTAGTTTACTTGTAGCCAATAGGATGATTCTGTCACATTCACTAAGAGAAATCAAGTTGCAAATGCAAATTTTTATGACTGTTGATGTCCTCAATTTATATAAAAATCTGTGATGCACATCCAAGATTTGTACTGACTACAAATACGTCAAAAGGTAAGCTCCATCAACCACACCCAGATGATTTATGAGTAAGCTTTACAGCTATATGCTGTTATGCCCTTCAGAAACTAAGCTATTTGAATTGAATATTCAGCGTAATACAGTATGTGAGAGACTATACAAATTATTTGCACAAGATGTGGTAAGTAATTTGGACCATAAAATTTGATGACAATGTTCATCAGGAGAGTAGCCTGTCTCTCTGAATAGCCTTAGAAATTTATGTTATAGTACCATATGGTATTCTTTGTTTCTACATTTTCCTCCTGAAGCTTCAAAGTGTTTTCCCATAGTTTATCATTAATACATTGTTCTCCTCTGTAATATTAGCTTTATATTAGCTTTACTTCACATACAAGCAAACTAAGTTAGTGCCTTTCAGTTTAAGTATTAACAAATTTACCTTCTGGCACATACTGCTAAAATAAAATCCTAATAACTATATTCTTATTTAGTTGTGTTCCATGTATTCTAAATGTTCTCCATTTTTTAATGAGAAGACATTCATTATAAGACTAATTCTCCTCCTAAAATCAAAATACTCACTATTTAAAGCTCAACAAACATTGAGTTCTAATTATTTTCACTTCTCTGTTCTGTTAGCTCAGTCATAATTTGTTTATAACCTTCTATCACCTATTTGCATATATGATTTTTCAATAAGATAGACTGGGCTCTAGTTGATTCATCTGAAAGGGATCTAATAAAGTCATTGAGTTTTGTGAGAATCATGTGTGATATTGACACAGCTAGCATTCCAGAAAACTCAGGATTTTTTACCCTTCTCTCAAGAAAAGAGAAAGGATGTTTAAGCTTTGGTGGGAAAAAAAGTGTGGCTCCTGCTAACATTTTACAATATAAAATTGCAAGACTACTCTTATGAAACAATGTTTCTCAAATTTTGATGTGCATATAAATTAAGTGAGAAGCTTGTGAAAATGCAGATTCTGATTCGATAGGCCTAGGGTGGGGCCCAGACACATTCTCAGGGGGTGCCAATGTGATAGGTCTGTGGTCCACTCAGAGTGGCACAGTTATAGAGCTCCAGGTTCTGCCTAAGTATATTCAACATAAATAAGCAAACATTCTGCTTTCAGGTTAGTGAGGCCTTTTTTATGAATTAAAAATTTAATTTGGGGATAGATTTGCATGCAGTTGTAAGAAATAATATAGAAATATCCCATAGACCATTTACCTAGTTTCCCCAATGGCACCATCTTGCAAAACTATAGTACGATAATCTCACAATCAAGAGAGTGACAATGATAATCCACTGATCTTATTCATATTTCTCCAGTTTTACTTCTACTCAGCCATGCGTGTGTGTTTGTATATGGCATATTTAGTATTGTGCAAGTTTATTACATGTGCAATTTCATATAACCCCCACCACAGCCAAAATACAAAATTCCATGCCGCAAACATCCCTCATGTTGCACAGTTATAATCACACCCAAACCTGATCCCTGACAATGGCTAATCTATTCTCCATTTCTACAATATTGTTATTTCAAGAATGTTACATAAAGTGAATCATATAGTACATAATCTTTTAGGATTGACTTTTAATCAATATAATTTTCCAGAGATCTTTCCAAGTTGTGTGTGCATCAAGAATTTATTCTTAAGAAAAAAACTTTCAACCCAGA
>NW_016107337.1:266494-272850 GCF_001604975.1 Cebus imitator
AGATTTACAAGAAAAAAACTAACAAGCCCATTCAAAAGTGGGCAAAGGATATGAACAGACACTTTACAAAAGAAGACATACATGAGGCCAACAAACATGAAAAAATGCTCATCATCACTAGTCATCAGAGAAATGCAAATCAAAACAACATTGAGATGCCATCTCACACCAGCTAGAATGGTGATCATTAAAAAATCTGGAGACAACAGATGCTGAGAGGATGTGGAGAAATAGGAACACTTTTGCACTGTTGGTGGGAGTGTAAATTAGTTCAACCATTGTGGAAGACAGTTTGGCGATACCTCAAGGACCTAGAAATAGAAATTCCATTTGACCCAGCAATTCCATTGCTGGGTATATATCCAAAGGATTACAAATCGTTCTACTATAAGGACACGTGCACATGAATGTTCATTGCAGCACTGTTTACAACAGCAAAGACCTGGAACCAACCCAAATGCCCATTGACGATAGACTGGATAGAGAAAATGTGGCACATATACACCATGGAATATTATGCAGCCATCAAAAACGATGAGTTTGGGTCCTTTGTAAGGACATGGATGAACCTGAAAACCATCATTCTCAGCAAACTGACAGAAGAGCAGAAGATCAAACACTGCATGTTCTCACTCATAGGCAGGTGTTGAACAATGAGAACACATGGACACAGGGAGGGGAACACTACACACTGGGGTCAGTGGGGGGAAATAGGGGAGGGACGGTGGGAGGTGGGTAGCTGGGGAGAGATAGCAAGGGGAGAGATGCCAGATGTAGACGATGGGGAGGAAGGCAGCAAATCACACTGCCACGTGTGTACCTATGTAACAATTTTGCATGTTCTTCACATGTACCCCAAAACCTAAAACGCAATAAAATAAATGGGAAAAAAAAAGAATTTATTCTTTTTTTGGCTAAGTATTCCATGACATGGATGTACCACAGTTTAACCATTCACTTATTGAAAGGATTATAAATAAATCTATGAATATGTGTGCACAGTTTTTGTGCAAACATAAAGTTTTTATTTCTCCAGGATAAATGCCCAGGAGTGCAATTGTAGGGGTCATATGATAATTATATGTTTAGCTTTATAAGAAACTGTCAAATTATTTTCCAGAGTGACTGTACCATTTTACATTCCAAGCAGCAGTGTATGAGTGATCCAGTTTCTTCCCAGGCTTGCCAACATTTGGTGTTGTCACTATTTTTTATTTTATCCATTTTGATACATGTGTAATTATAGCTCATTGTGGTTTTAATTTGCATTTCCTGATAGCTAATGATGTAGACACTTTTTCACGTACTTATTTTCCATCTGCATATCACCTTCTGTGAAATGTTTGCTCATGTCTTTTACCCATTCCGTAATTAGATTGTTTTGATATTTGCTGTTGAATTTTGAGAGTTCCTTATATTCTAGATACTAGATCTGTGTCAGATAGGTAGTCTGTGAATATTTTCTCCCACTCTGCAGCTTATAGCTTGCCTTTTCATGTTTTTAACATAACGATATTTTTCACAAGGCAAAAGTTTCCCATTTTGATCAAGTGCAATCTAATTGATTTTTGCTTTTATGGACTGTATTTTTAGCATCCAACTTAAGAGCTGTTTGCCAGTCATGGATCCAGACCTTCTCCCTATTTTTTTTCTAAAACATAAGCACAGTTTTATGTTCTTCACTTAAGTCCATGATCCATTTTGAGGTTTTTTTCCTTTTCTTTTTCTTCTTTTTCTTTTCAGGCGTAGGTTTAGGTTGAAGTTTACTTTTCTTGCCTATGGCCGTCCAGTTGCTCCAGCATCATTTGTTGAAAAGGCTATCTTTTCTCCTTTGAATTGCTATTGCACCTTTGTTAAAAATCATTCAGTAGCTTTTTAAAGGTACATTAATATCCTGCAGATCTGTCAGTGACCTAGTCATAAATGTCTATGTAAATATAATTCCTTAAAAAAGAAGAAAAGTTATTATCATCCATTTGCATCTTACGGGAAGTTTCAATATAGAGTCAGACTCCAGTACAGTTCTTTTGCTAAGTTTCTGCAGTTATTAACAACTTGTTTAATTTCACCTTACTCTTTTTTGTTAATCTACTTCTAATAGACACTTCCATCATCCTTCATTTCGTGGTTTGAAGGTCAAAAATCATTTAAATTTCACCCACATACCCAGCCACCTGCTTGGATATGCTTGGTTTGGCTCTCAATTCAGTGTCTCTTCCTGGCCTTTTATTTAGAAGAAGAAAAAAAAGCAGCAGCCATTAATTTGGCACTCAGAGTATCTCTTAAATGTATGCACTGCACTCTCCTTTATTTCAACATCAAACTGAATATTCATTCTCCATTCTTTCTTTATTAGGTGCTGTTAATTCTTTACCTGGAATAAAAATGATGTCTTTCTCTATGCTTTCAGAGAAAGAAGCTGTGTAAATATTTTCCAGTCAAGGAAGTATATTCCTGATAACCATTTACTACCCACTCACTCTTAAAGAAGAATCTACCCAAGAATTTTCCCAGCCAGGTACTGAAACTCCTAATTTCTAGATGGTCAAAAACTGGGAGCCTGGCGCTCCGGGGCTCTAACAGCTGACCCCAACCACACACAGGTCATCAGAGTTTAGGCCTCTGTCTTACAGTCTGAATCCCAACGTGCAGAAGCAGGATCTTACTCCACATTTCTGTTTATTAGACCCTGACTTCTCCCTTCCCTAGTCTGATCTCATTCTGTCAGTGCTTTCTGGTTTCTTTAATGCTCGCATGCCATTTTGCTTTATTGACTCGAACGTTCTTGGTTTCCCTCTTTCTACAAATGTCCTCCATTTGCATTTAGATAATTGAATTGTTTTGAATGGAACCCCTTCCTTCCAAGAGCTCTACGCACATCTCCACCGGCATCGTTAGGAAAAAAGTCAATCTCTACATCATGTACATCTGCTTTCATCTCCAGATCTCAGTCACACATCCTCCTACCAAAGCAATGACAAATCGACCTCAGAAACACTGATACTTATTTTGGGGAGTTGAAGTACCTCTACAGTCCCCCTATCAAACTGGCCTCTTGATATCCTCTGCTTCATTCCCAATTTACTTACAGCTGGAGAAGTTGCTGACCTAATTGGTCAGAACCCAAGACGTTCATCCACCACTCTAGTATTTGATGGAATTTCTTCACGGCAAGGGCAGGAAATCAGGACTTCTTTTTCTTTTTCTTTTCTTTTCTTTCTTTTTTTTTTTTTTTTTGAAACAGAGTCTCACTCCATCACCAGGCGCCAGGCTGGAGTGCAGAGGCGGGACCTCAGCTCACTGCAACCTCCGCCTCTCGGGTTCAAGCAATTCTCCTGCCTCAGCCTCCCGAGCAGCTGGGACTACAGGTGCACGCCACCACGCCCAGCTAATTTTTGTATTTTTTTAGTAGAGACGGAGTTCACCATGTTGGCCAGGATGGTCTTGATCTCTTGATCTCATGATCCGCCCACCTTGGCCTCCCAAAGTGCTAGGATTACAGGCGTGAGCCAGGGCGCCCGGCCAGGACTTGCTTTTCTCTAGCTGTTTCCTTCATGCAGTAAGTCCATCTGGACATGAATTACTTCTTAGAGGAGGTCCTCACTCAAGATAGGTAGGTGGCTAAGTAGGCCCACAGCCTGACCTGCAGAAATAGCATATTTCTCTTCCACATATGGTTCCAAAATTTAGATTCAGGAAAAGGTCAGCAGATCAACCTTAGCCTCAAGACCTATACTGAATTTCTCAATAAAACTTTTACAAAGATCTACATTCTACACTAAGAAAAATTCTAACTCCTTCATTTGCTTTATCTTTTTAAACATTTTTACCTTTTACCTGATATTCCTAGTGTCAGAGGAAGAAGCCACCACTGAATAGCTGACAGAGAAATTGAATTTGCTGCTTTCTTAGCAAGGAAGAGTTGTGCTTGAAAGGTGAAGTCTTCCTGAGCAAAGCAAAGAGATAATCTTATTTAGGGTTTGGCAACAAGGAATTCAAAGAAAATTCATTTTCCCTGGGAAATTTTGAGATATTGCTCCATTAGCCTCTAGTGTTCAGTGTTGTCAGTGAGAAATCTGATGCCAACCTAATGTTTTTATAAGGTTGATATTTTTTTCTCATCCCTGGAAGCTTTTAGAATTTTTCTTTTTAATTTTAGTGTTCTGAGATTGATGACAGTGTACCAGGTTTGAGTTTTCTCTTATTCATCTCATTCACTGTTGGTGGCCTCTTTGAATCAAGATTGTGCATTTCTTCAGCTCTGCATAATGTTTCTCTACAGTTTTTTTGTTTGTTTGTTTGTTTTTTGAGAAGGAGTTTCACTCTTGTTGCCCAGCTTACAGTGCAATGGCACTTCTCGGCTTACCACAATCTCTGCCTCCTGGGTTCAAGCAACTCTTCTGCCTCAGCCTCAGGAGTAGCTGGGATTACAGGTATGTACCATTAATGCCTGGCTAATTTTGTGGGTTTTTTTTTTTTTTTTAGTTAAGATGGGGTTTCTCCATGTTGATCAGGTAGGTCTCGAACTCCTGACCTCAGGTGGTCTACCTGCCTTGGCCTCCCAAAGTGCTAGGATTACAGGTAGCCACCTCGACTGGCCTCGACAGTTTCTTTGTCTGATTTGTCTTCTCTTTTTCCTCTATTCTCTCCTTTGGGAATTTATACAGGTGTTATAATTTCTAGATCTATTCTCCATACACCTTTCTCACCTGACGTAACTTCAGTCCTGTCTTACTTCCCTTGCTTACTTTTATACCCACTGTCCTGTGCTATACTCTGGAAGAATTCTTCAGCTCACTCATCTTCTCTTCTGCTGTGTTCATTCTGCAGTTTAGCTAATCTCATATCTTTTGTTGTTATTTTTGCTTTTTGGCTAGTCAAATTTTTTTCTCTTCATGTCTCTTGTCTATTTTCTTTCATATCCCAATCAACATATACTAGATAGCCTTTCTTACCTTAATGAAGATATCAAGCTTTTTTAAAATATCATCAGCTTTGCTAATTCTGTTTCTTTAGATACTGGGTTTTGTTTGTTTGTTTGTTTTCTTCAGTGTTTCTCACAGTATTGATTTTGTGCAATTGCTTGGTAATTTTGGGTTTGTGTGATCATCTTTGTACTTAAAATTACTCCTATAACTTGTGTAGAACTGTAGTGGACACAGAGAAAACAGTAGATTTACCTTGGGGGTGGAAGCATTTTATCAGTGTTTTTAAGAATTATTGGCACATGGTGATAATAAAAATCAAACCAACTTTTAGTTGTTTTAGGAGTTCTTTTAAACTTCCTAAAGACAATGCCCCCATTTACTGCCTACACCTGGGGAAGATTAGCCCCACCAACCTCTTCTCACCCCACCTCCCCTACTCACCCCATAACTTAGTATGCCATTGCTGTAGATGATGTCAGTTAACCGTATTTTTTTCTACACTGTGAGTGAAAACCACTGTCAAGAGTAGTATAACACTAGTCCATCGTCTGGGCATAGAATATCCCATTCCTTTTGATTGTTGCCATCCTCCTAAGATATAGCTCCGCTTCTCTGGTCCAAATCCCCTCTTACTGCCTCAAGGAAATGCTACTTCTGTTCTTATCAACTGACTGCAGGTTTGGTCAAAAGGAGAACAACCTACTTCACTACTCTGAATGCAGTTGGTGTGGAATCACGCCAATGGTTGACCATGGTCCTTTTGGCCCCTTGTATTCAATTCCTCCAAGAGTAGAACTCTCCCAGAACCCTCTCACTTTGCAAAAAAAAATCTCCTTTGACTGTTTTAGATGACGGATTTTTTTTTCATTAACATCAACACTGTTCTGAGTACTTCACAATTTGTGAGCATTAAATGAGCTAACAGATGAACCAATATGCTTTCTATCTTTCAGAAATGTCTCAAATTTTCTGGCTTACACTTGGCAATGCCTTGCTTTCCAGCATTGTAGATTTTTCACATTTTTCTGTCATATCAAGTTTTATGGCATTTGGCCTAATATCTTGATCTAATTTTTCATCTGCTTCTTAAAATAGATTTATCCCTTTTTTCTTGATATATATGTATTCTGGGTTAGTCTGCTTGATCTTCCATAATGAAATATCACAGACTGAAATATCACAGGTTTAAACAACAGAAATGTATTTTCTCACTGTTCTGGAGGCTAGGAGTCTGAGATCAAGGTGCTGTCAGGTTCAGTTCTGGCGAGTCCACATCTCTTCCTTGTAGATGGTTAGTAGATGGCTGCCTTCTTGCTGTATTTTCACATGGACTTTCTGCTGTGCATGAGATGAAAGAAAGTGCTCTTTGGTGTCGCCTCCTTTTCTTATAAGGACACCAATCCTGGCCAGGCATGGTGGCTCACGGCC
>NW_016107337.1:273075-294457 GCF_001604975.1 Cebus imitator
AAAAAAAAAAAAAAAAGGAAAAAGAAAAAAAGAGGGGGACACCAATCCTATCAGATTAGGGCCTTATCCTTATAACTTCATTTAACCTTAATTACCACCCTATCGGTTGTATCTCCAAATTCAATCACATTAGGGGTTAGGACTACAACATATGAATTTGGGGGAAACAAAATTTAGTTCACAACACATTCTAATGAAATAAGTTTTAAATAAAGAAAACATCAATAAACAAACTAATAAGTAAGAACAAATGTAAGAGTGTGTGCAAAATGAGAGAAATGTTAAGTAAAAATCTTTAAAGTGAATACAGAGTATGATGACCTTTCCTGGTACAAATTAAGTGCACAATAAATATTAGTTGAATAAATGAATGAGATGTTCAAAACAACTTCATAACTTCCCCAAGACACCAATTTTCAGGAACATTGAGTCAAACATTCTTTGGCCCTTTCAGGCTGCTACTCTACGGAGAAAAAAATGGTAAAAACACAGTCACTCTACATGTTATTCCCTACTCTTAAAAGAATATCTAAAGCCATTGGGGAATTTTAAGTGCTTCCTGAAATGAAATGTATTAGTATTATGACTATGTTTATGCCGATATGTTTATTCATCCTTTTTTCAATTGCATTTAGAGTTGGGAAGCACTGCCATTGGTTGTGTGTTGCTTTTTGTGTAAATAGGCATGTATGTGTACATATGGGTGTATAATATAATTTCACAACTTACGGAATATTTTTTGTTACTTTAGCCTTAAAATAGTTACCTAACTTTTAACAGGATTAGGTACCATTACATTTTTGGGCCAATCGAATATGATTCACTAGTAACAAAAATAAAGAACAGAGACACATCTCTAGCACTTCCAGATTAACAAAAAGAAATGCTCTAGAGAGTAGGCTATTAACAGAGAGTGTGGAAACAAGAGTTGGTACCATAAATTCATTGCAGCATATTCTATACAGATCATGAATAAGTCAGGTTAGGAAACTGTGCATCATAACATCCATATGTACATTGCCATATGTAAAAACTGATGTGTACAAACAATACCATAATGAGCAAGTGAAATGTGGTAAACAACTCAAAATCTTAACAGCATTTAGGGGTGAATGTGAAAAGGGAGTGAAGTGAGACTTGGTTGAGTTATATCTATACTTTCCCAAATTTGCCTAAAATGTATAGGCTTTATGGTAGGCTGTCACATACTTTAGCAACAATCATAATTTTGTGCTATTTGCACTCAAAGGTATTCCCCCAAAAATATTCATGTACTTAAAGTGGGATTTTTTTTTAGATGTTACTTTTGAGGGCAGCTCTCTGAATTTATTATTAATTATTGCCTAAACATGGGAAAAGAAAAAGGGCCTGCTCCTTTCTCCCCTAAAAACCTCCCAAATTAGAATATAATGCTCTTTGCCTAATTCCTATCTGTTATTCAACAAGATAGAAAAAGGAGGTTTAAAGAAACTTGAACCAACTGGGATTTTTGAGAAATTAGTTAAGTCGCTGAAAAATGAATTAATTCTTTTTTTTTTTTTTTTAAAAAAAAAAAAAAAAAAAAAAAAAAAAAAAAAAATTATAAAAAAAAAAAAAAAAAAAAAAAAAAAAAAAAAAAAAATTATTTTATTAAAAAAAAGAAAAAAAAAAATTAAAAAAAAAAAAAAAGAATAAAGGAAAGGAAGAAAGAGGAAGAGGAAGAGGAAGAGGGAGAGAGAACAGGGGTGTTGCTTTATTGCCCGGGCTAGAATGCAGTCTAAAACTGGGTATGCCTGTAATTGTGTTTAATAATAGAGACATTTAATTAATTTAATTAATTTAATTAATTCTTAATTAAGAATTAAAAGAAATCTAACGAAGTTTGCAAACAAAAATAATGAATAGAAATTCAAAATACTATTTAGAGAGCAAACAGATTTTATATACCTGTTTTACAAAATACTGGTTAAGAAAAATGGGAAGAAAATGACAGCATTTGCTGGCATTACACATCTCTCTAACCAATGTTCTTAAAGATGACCAGTGAACTCTTACTTGCCCATATCCTGCAGCCCCTACCTACTCACTTTATGTGCAGCATGAGATGCCACTGGCCTCCTTTTTTAAATTCTTACCTTCCCTGATTTTTGTGACATTTTTCTCTTTTAGATCTATCTGTCTAATTGCTACTTCTCCATTCCTTTTAAAATATGCTGTAAATGCCAGTAAATTCCAAGGTTGTGACTTCCCAATCTTTTCTTGTTCAGTGCAGGCTTTTACTGGTAATCTCATCCACTATATCACTCACCATATCCTCTTGACAGGGGATTTCGACCTAGTTCAATATCTACCGCTCAGTCCTCCCTTCCAATTTCCAGACCCAATTCTCAACTGCTTGCTCTACCAAATGATTGAAAGAGATCTTGATTCTTAATTTACACCTAAAGTTTAACATTTACTAAACTGAATGTATTAATATTTCTCTTACAATGTATGCTTCCATATGAGTTGCCCATATGGTATCATAATTATCTGTTTTGCTAACTCCATTAGTTTCCTAGGACTGCCATAACAAATTACCACAAACTGTGTGACTTAAAACAACAGGTATTTATTTTCTCACAGTTCTGGAGCCCAGAAGCCTGACTTCAAGGTTGGTCCTTCTGAAAGAGCTGAGGAAGAATTTATTCCATGCTCTCTCTCTCTCCCAGGTCACCAGCAATCCTTTGTGATAGTCTTAGAATCTATAAACAGTTATAGATGTGATATATTTGTGGGCCATGTAGGAAAGAGGTTCATGAAGAGAGGCTCATACTCATACTAAGGTTGTCTTAAGTGGAATCTACAAGTTACCCAGATCCACCGTGAACCTCATGGGCTATCACTTGGAGGTGAGATGAGAAGGACGGAAATGAGAATGAATGGAGCCTATGTGGGCCCATTAGACCCCATGTCAGACATTGGAAGGAAGATAAAGCGTGAGAGCTCTGAGGGAAATCTGTGAGGAAACTCAGGTCTTGATGAAGTATCCTAATGTCTACTCTACACTCCATGCTCATTTGTTTGTATATTTTCTCAAAAAGGAAGTTCATTGGCTGGGGATGGGGGCTCATGCCTATAATTCCAGGACTTTGGGAGTCCAAGGCAGGTGGATCACCTGAGGTCAGCAGTTTAAGACCAGCCTGACCAATATGGTGAAACCCTGTCTCTACTAAAAATACGAAGTTAGCTGGTGTGGTGGTACATACCTGTAGTTCATTGAAGCACAGCAGCTACATTATTTTTCTATTGCTGCATAACAAATTACCACAAACTTAAGTAATTTAATATAATAAATAAAAGTTGAAGATAAAACAAATAAATAAATAAATAATTAAAACCACCCAGTTATTAGCAAATGGGTCCCAATCAGAAGTCTGGGTATGCTCAGCGGGGTTCTCAGCTTTGGGTCTCACAAGGCTGAAATCAAGGTGTTGACCAGGCCAGACTAGGCTCTCATTGGGAGGTTCTGGTTAAGAATTTACTTCCAAGCTCATTCAGGTTATTGGCAAAGTCAGTTCCTTGCAGTTGTACCTTTGAAATCCCTGTTTTCTCGTGAACAGATAGCCAGGAATCACTCTCAGCCTCCTAGAGGCCTCATGCAATTCTAACCAAGTGACCCTCTTCTTCACGATCAGCCATGGAGGATTTCTCTCAAGTAAAATCTCCCTTGTGCCTCAAATCTCTGCCTTCATGCCTTCTTCTTCTTAAAGTAGCTGGAGAAACTCTACTTTAAAAGGCCTGGTATTAGATCAGGCCCACCTATGTAATCTCCTTATCTACTGTGCCATATAACATGGACTATTGATGGGATTAAAACCACCATATTTATTGTCCCTGGGATTATGCAGGCACATATACCAAGGATCAGGGAATCTTGGGGCCATCTTAGGCATCTGCCTGCACCCCCATCTGTAGCTTTACTTGTTCTAGTGATACAATGTAATGACAGAATCACCATCATCAAGATCCAATACGGTCAAGAGTGACCACTTGCTATTTGTGGATTCCAATTTTTATAATAACAAATCTGTGTTCAACCAGCACTATTTTCAGTAAACCTAATGTTTGAATTGTACTATTCAATTGCAAAAAGGGGCAGTTAATAATCTTGAATATATAAGTAAGGTGAAAAGACTTAATCCTTCACTGTATCTATCTCTTCGTGGGCCCATTGCTATTGCCATTTTTTTCTCATTTAGCCCACAAAACAAACCGCCTGAACCTCCTGTTATAAATGAGTATGCTGATGCTCAACTACACAACCTAGTGAAAAGAATGCGTCAAAGAACAGCCATCTACAAGAGAAAGTTGATAGAGGGAGATCTCTCCTCACCCGAAGCCAGCCCAAAACCTGGTAAGCATTGTTCTCCCCATGTACTGGGAAGAAGGAAGTGATGAGGGGACCTGTGTTTTGCAGATGTTTCAGTTTGGATCTCCCAAAAGCAGATCCTGTGAAATTGATTTATGTACAGTTTATTTTGAGAGTGATCCAGGAAGGTGAGAGTGGTGAGACAGAGAAGAAAGTCAAGACAGTACAGATGGGTAAATAAGAGGACCACTGGTCAGGGGTCTGTGGCTCACACCTATAATCCCAGCATTTTGGGAGTCCAAGACAGGAGGATAGCTTGAGCCTAGAAGTTTGAAACCAGCCTGGGCAACACAGTGAGACCCGACCTTTTAAATTTATTTAAAAACTTTAAAAAAAGAAAAAAAGTAAGAGGATCACTGCTGTGCCATTGGGGCTTTATACAGCTGAAAAACTGTGGATCATACTTGAGAATTATCTGAATGGAAGAGGAGGAAACTGACTGGTGCTGGGGCTTGATACTGTTACCTCCCCAGCACTTTAAGTAAACCTGCAGGAGAAAATCCTCCAAAAGATGCAGGAAATTCTGCCACAGGTGACCTCAAGGCTTAGTACATATGTGTAGGTCACAAACAGTATCTTCTATAGCAAATTTTATTGTAAATATTTAAAATACCCATATTATGCAAAGTACGTATTATAAAAATACAGGAATATTACCTGGGTATCCGACAGATCAAAGGACATCAACACACTAATCACATAAGGGGAGAGACTGTTATCAATCTCCCTAATAATTACAAAAATGTGTTTATGAAAAAATAATCAATATGATAACATGGAGCACAGCAGTAATATATACTATGATTACATCTGTGTAAAATATTTTTATATGTACAGAAAAATAATAGATCAAAGCTTGGTTGTTTAACATATAAATGCAAATCAAGTTGATAATTACAGGGGATTGAATTGAGCTTCCTTATAGTTCTATATAAGAGAATGTGGGTTTTCAAAATACACTGTGTATTGTGTAACAATTCCTTTTAAACAGAAGAAGCTAAAAGAAATCATAGTAATTATAGTCTGGTAAAGATATATTGAAAAGAATATTGTTTGTGATCTGTGTGATGGTAAAGAAGCAGCAAACAAAAACCTGTGAATTGATGTACATTTGCAGTGTTTCTGATCTCTGACTTCATTTATGCTCCAAAGTATGTAAAAATCAAGCTTGTATTTAAAATATTCTATTTGTAACACCTTTGTGACACTTTATTAGTGAGCTTTAAATCTGTTACATATTTCCAAATTCCAGTGTTTTCATTACCTGTATACTTCCATAAATGTTACTATTTTATTCTGTTATCATATACTTTAAGATATGCAATACTTTAAGATGATTTTTTTATACACACACATACACAGAGTGAAATAAATGTCATTACTTTAAATGTCATGAAGGTTTTGCTTCATCTGTCTGTATCAAAAAAGGAAGATTCATGAATGTTCTGACTTTAAGGAATTCAAGTTTTCATATGTATACTTTAAGTTCTGGGACACATGTGCAGAACATACAAGTTAGCTACATAGGTATACATGTGCCATGGTGGTTTGCTGCACTCATCAACCCATCATCTGTGTTAGGTATTTGTCCTAATGCTGTCCCTTCTCTTGTCTCCCACCCTGACAGGTTGCAGTGCGTGATGTTCCCCTCCCTGTGCTCATATGTTCTCATTGTTCAACTCCCACTTATGAGTGAGATCATGTGGTGTTTGATTAAGAAAGTTAAGTTTTTAACTAAGCTAACTCAACCTCTTTAAATGTTTCATCTTTTTTTTTTCCTATGAAGCAAAGCCTACAGCTGTACCACCAGTAAAAGAAAGTGATAAGCCAACAGAAGAACATTACTACAGGCTGTTATGTTTCAAAGTCAAGAAGATGCCTTTAACAGAGTACTTAAAGCAGCTTAAACTTCCAGAAAGTATAGATTCATACACAGGTATTATCAAAGGGTGAACTATCAGAGTGGGAGGGCTGATTATCACCAAGAAACCCTGTGACTCAAAGTCACAGATAGCTTCTATTTTCCTTACCTCATATTCTCGATCTAACTAGAAAGGAGAATTGAAATTATATAACATGAAAAGGATCATTCGCTCATCTTTAGTGAAGACAAGAAATACAATATTCCTGCCTATATTTAAAAAGCAGTCCAGATCCTGTCCTGTTCCTGATTACCTTTGAAATTAAGACCCCAAAGTACGTTACAATATGTACACTGACATTCACACACATTATAATGAAGTGTCAGTCTTCTTCCATGGTTTCACAATTGTCGATTATTCTAATTGAACAAAGCTTTCCCTGCGGCCTCCCATAGGCTGAGAAGGGCTATGCATGAAGGGACATGGGCTACGTTAATGGGCTGATCCTGTGCCCTCCCATTCAGTGCCATACCCCTTCTGGCAGAAGGCGGTCTTTCTGCCATCTGCTCTGGGCAATCAATCCTGCAACTTAACTGCTAATGAACTAAAGATCTGTGGCTGCAGTGATGCCTGTGCGAAGTCCTTCTGACTTTTCTTGAAATTCCTCTTTCCTGATCCAAATAACGCAGTTGCCTGTGGGGACAGACTCAGAGCAGCCACTTCTCCAGGAGACTGGAAGGAAACTGTCCACTTTTGGAAGAACTGATAAGATCATTTAACATCTCTTTTAAAGCCCGGGGCCTCATGCTCCAGAGACAGAATCGTGTTGAATGTTTAATAGATCCTCCTGTGGCAAATCACTCTCTAGAGGGTAGTGCCCCAAGCTCACCAAACTAAGCCAGAGAATTCTTTTTGTGTTTGCTCTATGACATTTGGATTGCCCCACTTGCTGTTTTTCCAGATCGACTCTATCTCTTGTGGCTCTTGCTTGTCACCCTTGCCTATAACTGGAACTGCTGGTTTATACCACTGCGCCTCGTCTTCCCATATCAAACTCCAGACAACATACACTACTGGCTTATTGTGGACATCATATGTGACATCATCTACCTTTATGATATACTATTAATCCAGCCCAGAATCCAGTTTATAAGAGGAGGAGACATAATAGTAAGTGGGGTTCGGGAAAGGTAGAAACTGAAAAATGAATAACATCTAATTGGGTTACAAAAAATAAATTAACAGCATTGTTTTATTTAATGTTTGACTGGCTATCTGCATGGATAACTGCAAGAAATCATGAGCAATAATAATAATAAAACAATGACAAAACAGCCATTGAGTGTTCACAATGTGCTGGAGAACATGCACCTCCCTGTGTCTTACCTTCCTCATCTTTAAAGTGAAAATAACAAAAACACCTTCATAATGTTAGATTAAATAAATTGAGGCCCGTGCAGTGCCTAGACTGTGTCTGGTGCATAGTGAATGAGTATTAAATGTCAGCTATTATTATTGTTTTAGTTAATTTATTTATAATATCTCACTTAATCCTTTCAATGACACTATGAAAAAGATGTTATTAGCCCCATTTACAAACGAGGGAACCCAGGTTTAGAGAGGGAGGTTATTTGCTTAAAGGACAAAGCTAGATTGTAGTGGAGCCAGGATTCTAACCCAGGCCTTGCCTCTATAATCACGCAGGTTCATTTTAGCAAGTCTTTCAGAATTTGCCAATATTTGAACATACAAAGAGAGTGCCAAATCTGAAATGTTGAAACTATACACGTATTTTACCTAATTTTTTTTTGAGACAGAGTTTCACTCTTGTTGCCCAGGCTAGAGTACAATGGCACAATCTTGGCTCTCTGCAACCTCTGCCTCTCAGGTTCAAGCAATTCTCCTACCTCAGGCTCCCAAGTAATTGGGATTACAGGCATGCACCACCATGTCTCACTAATTTTTTGTATTTTTAGTAGAGATGGGGTTTCACCATGTTGGCCAGGCTGGTCTCAAACATCTGACCTCAGGTGATCCACCCACCTCAGCCTCCCAAAGTGCTCGGATTACACACATGTAGCCACCACACTCTGCCAGAACTAAATGTTTTTTAAATGTATCAATTATCAGTACTAAAAGAAGAAACCATTTAACATATAGCATATATTCCTCTGGTAATCAAGCCTCAAACAGTCTGTGAAGTGGTTGTTTTCTATCACATTACAGTCTACTATTCACCTCAATATTTTTTAAAGTAAGATAGGTATTATTTCACTCCTTAGAACCTACTCAACCTTCTTAGCAGATAGCCGAGTGTTGAGAGAAAGTACTAGGCTGTAAGATTTTAGGACACAGACTATGCCTTGTTTATCACTTTTAGTTGGAACTGAGTGCAGTGCCTGCATGTAGTAGAGTAATTAAGCACAGGGTTTTAGGCCTGGACACTTTGGGAAAGCCTAACTTAAAAAGCAAAGCTTTCATGGCCCTTTTTTTTTTTTTNTTTTTTTTTTTTTTTTCAGATTCAGGGGATACACATATAGGTTTGTTACCTGGTTATCTTGGGTGATGCTGAGGTTTGACCCAGGTACTGGACACAGTACCCAATAATTAGTTTTTCAACCCTTTCCCACTTCCTCGTTGCCTTACTTTTCCCCCTAGTAATCCCCAGTTTCTATTGTTCTGATCTTTATGTCCATAAATACCCAATATCTCACTTATAAGTGAAAATATGCTGTATTTGTTTTTCTGTTCCTGCATTAATTTGCTTAGGATAAGGGCCTCCAGCTGCATCCATGTGCTTGCAAAGGACATGATCTCATTCCATGCCACATTTTCCTTATTCAGTCCACCACTGATAGGTACCTAGAATGATTTCATGTATTTGCAAATGTGAATAATGCTGCAATGGACATGCAGATACATGTGTCTTTTTGCTACAAAGATTTGTCTTCTTTTGGATATGTACCTAGTAATGGGATTGCTGGGTCAAATGGTAGTTCTGTTTTAAGGTTTTTGAGAAATCTCCAAGTTGTTTTCCACAGTGGCTGAACTAGTTCACACTCCCACCAACACTTTTAAGTGCTCCCTTTTCTCTGCAGCCTTTCCCAGCATCAGCTGTTATTTTGACATTTTAGTAATAGCCATTCTGACTTGTATGAGTTTTGATATGCATTTCTCTGGTGATTAGTGATGTGGAGGATTTTTTCACTTGTTTTGTGGCTATTGTATGGTCATGACCATTTTAATCAATGTAGATTCGCCACACTGTCCAATATGGTGACCACTAGGCAAATACGTCTATTCAAATTTAAAGTTGAATTAATTACAATTAAATAACATTAAAAATTTAGGTTTCTCAGCCACATTGTTCACATCTCCAGCACTCAACACCCATGTGTCTAGTGGACAGCACAGAAGATTTCCACCATTGCAAAATATACTATTATTCAATGTGGTGAGAGAATGAGAGAGCAACGAGCCATCCATATCTCCATCAATACAGCCAAGCCACAGAGAGGTAGCCACACCCCTCACAGATATGAGCAAATCACAAGTACATAGAACGCCTCCACTGGTGTTTTGTTTTTTAATGAATATGGCATGTATGGGTCTATCTTCTTTTTATTCTTTAATTTCCAAATTTATCACCTGCGATTTCTCATGATCAAACGCAGTGCCCTTCCTAAGAACTTAGCATTCTTACCCTTAGGAGAAATTCTCTTCTCCTGGATTTATTCTCAATGTTGAAGGAATTCTATTGTCAATCCAATCAATCTAAGAAACAGAAAAATATATTTTCACAAGCACAAACCCAAGTCTTATAACCACTACCCCAAACCCCTTCCCCAGCTAACTAGAAGGATGCTTCCTTTCCAACTGTGGCCAGTGTGCCATCCTCCCCACAAGGCTCAGCAAGGGCTGCACAGAGTATGTCCTGCAATGTCACAATGGGAAGAGCAGACTGAGTGCATATATGGCACCTTAGGTTCATGTAGAACTTTAGTGAAGACAGTTAGGTTGCTTAATCTTAATATTTTCTGTTGAATCTTCAGAAGATCTTAAATTATCAAAAAGCTGAAAGGAATAGTTTTGATATTTTTTCTTCCTTAAAAATTTTTATTTTCTGGAAAGTGTTTTCTCTATTGAACTCATTCCTATAAAGAAATACTAAAGGCAAAAGCCAAGGCTGTAGCAGAAGTCTCTTCAAAATATTCTTTGTGCGGACATTAGAGCATCAGTTAACTCACCAGCACCATCCCCAGAGCCAGAGCTCCCTGGCAGCTTGATGAATGATGATGATGGTGTACAAATAAGAAGTAAACAACAACAAAAAAAGGAACACTAATTTCAACCTCCATTAGACTCACAAGGGGGGAGAAAATCAATGTTTGATAAATGGAAAATGACAAAATCAGTAAAGGGAGACTTTTATTTTCAATTTTCTAAGAGGTCTTTGCACACAATGAAGTGTTAAAACCAAGAAAAATAACCAGCAAAAAACATACTCAATGGGCTCTATTTAAAATGCATTATCATAAGCTACAAATATAAAGCAGGAAATAATTGCTTTGTTTGTTCAAAAGAAATTTAATGGTTTCTTTAGCGTAAGTGGCTGCTGCCTTTGAAATTTGATTCCATTTTGTTAAGAAGACTATGCATATTGAGTTATCTATTTAGCTATCTATGCCACCATTGGTATACACTACTGAATCATTCATTCATTCATTCATTCATTCAAGAAACATTTATTAAATACCTACAGTTGCTAGGTAGATACATCTACTTACTTTATTTATTTATTAAATAAATGCACCATAACTGGAGGATGGAACTATTAACTGCCCAAGGAAAACAAACAAGTAACAGACAACAGATTGAGATACTAACAGCCACACTAGAAACCAGTAGGGCTTACAAGTTTTTCACAACACTTATTTATAAAATCTGTCTCCTGGAAGTAATGCTACAAAGAGAACAGAATTTTGAAACGAAGTCGAACAAAATGTCTCTTGTATGTAATTTCCTTTATAGATAGCAGAAATTGAGTTGGAAATGACAGTGAAGGTTATTTAGATAAGAGACATATCCACAACCCTTTGCTAAACCTACCAATCACAAAATTCACAGAAATCCTCAGTTTCATCTAGTTACAATGTCAGTTAGGTCTTCCTTTATGATCAAATGCTTTTGGTACTTAATCTTCTCAATTGCTCTTTATAAACCAATCTGAAGAAAATTAACCATTCTCTTCTTTGTGTTTCATACACTTTACTCATAATTCTATTATTTAATTTTATTAAATATCGATTAGGCTAATTATGAAGCAGTAGAAACAAACAGACCAGGGCCAAATTTCACTTCTGAAATTTGCTAATAGTGTTAACTTGAAGAAACTAAACTTACCCTTTCATTGAATACAATCTTTTTCATCCCCTAAAATGGGAATACTTGCACTGTTGCAGGACTTTTCCTTAGTTCAGCTAAAGATGGTGTCCTTGTCTGACCCATGGCAATAAAAATTTAGGCTCACAGACAGTTTGAAGGGTGAGTGAAGCAGGGTTTTACTGGGTGGAAAGGTTAAAAGCAGGGGTAGTGGGGTCGGGGGGCGGTTACAGGGATCCTCCACAAGGCTGGAGCCCTTGCTAGAGAGCTTCCCACACACTGTTCCAATTCCAGATTCCACACAGGAAGAGGAGGGGCCAGGCTCCTCCCTACTGCAAATGTCAGGAACTTTCCAAAGCTCCACCTCAATAGGCAGGCTGGTTGAAGTTTCTCCAGCAACCCACTCCCACCTGGCTATCTCAGTACCCACCTCATAAACCTATTATGAAGATTGAATAAGACACCTAGCTCAGGGTCGGGCATGAAGAAAATACACAGTTGATTGTTAAGGGAATTCAATGAATGGATGTCCACACACTTCACTTTTCCCTCTTATCTCCTATTTGTCTATGTATCTCTCTTTCTTACCCGAGGATAAGTTTCTTGAGAGTAGGGACCATATTCGATTCACTTCTTTATCCTAGGAATTCAGAGTACACTCAAGAAATGTTTGAAGGAGTGAATGAATGGTAATCTCAGTTCAAGGATTTTATTTCCTTGAATGATTATCTAATTGGCATTATAACTGTTTCAGGTAGCATTATTTTGAAACACTTCTTCCATCTGTCCTGTGAAAAATTATAAAGTTTCTATATATTGCTTATCAGAAGTGAATACTGGTCACGCTGTGCAGTGTGGCACAAGCTCACAAAGAGCTTCAGTGGAACCCCATGTTCAGCCTTGCAGGCAGAGTTCGCAGTGGTGGGTGGGATGGGGACAGCGGCGATCTCCTGAACATTTACACATTGCCAAATCTCCTGTGGACAAACCATCATGGAAGCCAGGACTGTCCCATGATGGGTTGAGCCTCTTGGAGATTCCAAAAATTCTATCCATCTTTTTCACCAATATGATTTGTGGACTCTGATGACCCAAACCTGACATCAGTTCTGGGACATCTAGAAGATACTAAGGACAACAATTACCTTTATCAGCAATTAAAGTAGTTGATATGTGAACTCTGCAGATTACATAACCTTCCTAAGCACCTGGATGTTTGAGACGCTAGATCACCATTACCCATGGGTCAGAATGGGAAAACAGAAGAAGAGATGTCTGGAGCCATAGAAGATTTAAATCACTACAAGATGAAGCAAGAAGAACCTATTAGTGGAAAAAAGTCAGAGGATGAAGGAATTGAAAAAGAAAATTTGGCAATATTAGAGAAAATTAGGAAGAGTCAAAGGCAAGACCATTTAAATGTGGTGTGGTGTTTGCGTCAGTGTACGCTTCAGGTAAACTTATGAAAGAGCTCAGGGACATATGCAGATCACAGAGTTATAAACTGGGTCTGTTGGAAGCATTTATTCTCAGTGGAACACATAAATGACAGTACATGACTGGCATGTTGAACTTTGGAAGTTTGACCCTGATAGTCCTTTTCATAGTGATCTTCAGATCTTAAAAGAAAAAGGAAGCATAGAATATATTTTGTTTAGCTTCTCTTTGAAGAAACTGTTGTGGTTGTCAACTGGGTTATCTTTCTAAAGAATGAAACTGGTATGTATTGACTGAAGTTGCTAATGGCTACATTTTTACTGATTCATATGGGGGAATGAATGAAGCACCAAGACCAAAAACAAAACACAAAAAAATAGGAAAGTAGAACTTCAGGGAGGGGATGATGTAGGAGGTAAATGGCTGAAATTCTTTTAGATTTGTGTTTCTGGACCATGGCTCTTGATACCAGAAAGAAGGGCTTTCCCTGGGTTAGGAGTATTTCTTAACAGGCCTGGGAAAAATGTGATTGTCTTGAGCTAACTGTCCTTATGAAAAGGACCTTAAACTGAATTACCAAGTTATTAGTATCAAGATTTGCAGACTTTGTAGAATAGCAGGATAACTTTCCATTTGATCTTCCATTTGTTCGAGTGGTGTTACCTGTTCTCTCAGGAGGGTATGTATTGGGTGAGGGAGCATGTATGGAATTTCTCACAAAACAGCACTGTAGCAGTGCCTACTCAATAGAATCAGTCATCAGGCAAATAAATGCCATATTAGACAGAGGCAAAGCCAGAGTGCAGTTTGGAGGAAATAAGAATCAATATAATCTAGCAAGAGCCCAACAATTCTATAATTCCATTGTACAAATATGTGAGAAAAATGATCCCTCTGAACATGCTGCCACCTGGCCATGCTTAGAGCATTGAGGCCACACCCCTATTCTGCATTCTAGTGTGGCCCTGGGTACCTCCCCTCTGGCTCAGTCACACAGCTGCCTGGCAGATGACTGGATGTGTTTAGCAGTGGTTGCCAGGATCATGCTGATGTGGCCCCAGCCCCACCTCCCTCCCTGCCCTGTGATTTTGGAAGAAATCTGACAGAGCAAATTGGCTGTGGCTGTGTGAGAATATCAGTACAGAAACAGCCCTGTTGTAGGTACAGGAGCAAAACAGGAGAAAGTTAAAAAATGGCAGTAACCCTGAGGCAACCACTTCTGGTGGTTGCCACTCACCTGAGGATACACCCAAAGACCATGCTTGTCCCCTACAACTGTCTGTTCATGATACCATGTTAGCTGGTGGTGTCTCTTTCCCAGTGCCAGTCTCACTAGCATGGCGGCACCTCACAACCATGATGCTGATGCTGGTCCCAATCTCATGGATGAAACCAAGACTTTCTCATTGACCAAGAGTCTGTGACAACTCTCCCAACAGCTCAATGATCGTGCCTCTGAGTCTACATCCTTTCAATGAGGAAGGCCCTGCATCATCTGCTTACCTGAAAGATCTGGAGAAACAGCAGAACCAAGAAATTCTGGATCAGCTGAAAAAAGAAAAGAAAGAAAGCAACCAAAAGCAGGGAGCCAAAAGGGAGCAGTTACAGGTTTAAATTCAGACCATAGGGATCCTCATGTCCAAGAAAGCAGTTATGGACAGCCCTGTATCGCTCTCAGCATGCTCTCAGGCAGTCTGAAGGAGAGTCAAAGGATCTGACCAGCCGCCTGTAGTATTCCTAGCAGCATGTGGGAAAGTTGGAGCCGGCTCTCTCTGCTGTCTCTACGCAGCAGAGGAAGGCAGACAGGTACAACAGAGTTAAACAAAGAGAGAGATGCTAGAGTTATACAAGAACAACAAAAGCAATGAGGATCTGAAGCAGCAAAACTCAGAACCAAATGAGAAGCTTCCAGACCTAGTGATGGAGAAGTCAGGCATCCACCTCAACTTGGAGGAGCTGCAAAAGAAGCTGGAGAGGGCCAAGCTCCTGCTTCAACAGCCCTCAAGCCAGTGTGAAGCCCCTGATGCTAACCAGCAGTTACAACAGGCCATAGAGGAGCAGGCACAGCTCGAAGTACACCTGGGGCAGGTTATGGAGTCACTGAAAGATCAGTATGCTGAAAATCTGAAAGGAGGGAGTGCCATGTGGTGGCAGAGGATGCAGCCAATGTCAGAGCAGGTGCACACATTTAAGGGAGGTGAGGGAACACAGCAGGAATCGGGTACAGGAGCTAGAGATGAACTTGGTTGAACTGAGGAGCCAGATGGGTGAACTCCTCCCCATGGATCCCCCAGCAGGGCCCTCTGAGGTGCAGCAGCAGCTTTAAGTGAAGGCTGAGCGCCTGTGGAAGGAGCTGCAGGGTCTGGAAGGACAGCTCCAAGCCCATGTACAAGAAAATGAGGGCTTGGGTCATCTGAACTGAGAGCAGGAAGAGAGGCTGCTGGAGCAGGAGCTGAAGCAGAAGGCCAAGCTCTGGGAGGAGCAGGTGGAGGTGTGCAGGCAAACCCTGGAGACCATGCAGAATGACCTCACCATCATCAGCCATGTGGTCTCCCAGAACAGAGAGCTCAAGGAGCAGCTGGCCGAGCTGCAGAGCAGCTTCATGAAGCTGAACAATAAGAACACGGAGATCACCAGAACACTGCAGTTGGAGCAGCAAGTCAAGAAGGAGCTGGGTGAGCTGAAGGAGGTGGTGGAGCTGAAGAGCCAAGAGGCTCAGAGTCTGAAGCAGTAGCAAGATCAGTACCTGGATCACCTGCAGCAGGTGACCCCTGAAAAGGAGGAGCTGCACAAGCAGTTACTGCTGTAGACCCAGCTTGTAGACCAGCTGCTGCAGGAGGAAGCTCAGGGCAAAGTGGTGCCCGAGATGGCCTGCCAAGAGTTGCAGGAGACCCAGGAGTGCCTGGAAGCTGCCACCCAGCAAAAGAAGCAGTTACCAGCCCAGCTGAGCCTCATGGCTCCCCATGAGGAAGGAGATGGACTAGACAGTGAGGAGGAGGAGGAAACGGCACCTCGGCTCATGCTGAGCATCCTGGAGGACCTGGAGAGTAGGGAGGCCATGGTGGCATTTTTTAACTCAGCTGTAGTCAGTGCGAGGAGAAGCAGGCACGGCCATGTGGGCAGCTGAAGGAGCAAAGGGTGCACTGCCAGTGCCTGGCTCACCTGGTGGCCTTGGCCTAGAAGGAGCCAGAAGCAGCAGCCCTAGCCCCAGGGACCGAAGGTGATTCTGTGTGTGGGAAGACCCACTGGGCCCTGTAGGGGCCATGGAGAAGCTGCAGAGCCACTTTATGGAGCTCATGCAAGAGAAGATGGACCTGAAGGAGTGGGCAGAGAAACTAGAATGTCACCGCATCCAGCTGTCTGGAGAGACAGATACCATCAGTGAGGGGGAGGCCAGGGCATGGCAGGGGGAGCTGCAGGGCAGTCAGAGGGGCCCCAGCATCTGTGCCCTGCGCTTCCGCAAGAAAGTACATCACTCTGTACCAGAGCCAGAGGCCAGTGCTGAAGTTGTGGCCCTGGAAGAAGTACATTCGCAGGCTGGCCCAGGACAATGAGGAGATGAAGGTGAAGCTGCTGGAGCTGCAGGAGCTGGGGTTGCGGCTTGTGGGCGACCGCAGCAAGTGGCATGGCAAATTCCTGGCAGCTGCCCAGAACGCTGCTTATGAGCCCGCTCCAGGAGTCCAAGCTCTGGGTGATCGTTGCCAGATGAGCCTTGCCCACAGAGTGGAGCCTGCACAAGTAGAGGCCCGGGAGGGTTCCACCTCGCGACAATCCCACTGCACAGCAGATTATGCAGCTGCTTCCTGAGATGCAGAACCCCCAAGAGTGCCCAGGCTTGGGCAGAAACCCCTGCATTCCATTTTTGGAAAAAGAGATGAAGATTACCATCATCCAAAAGCTGGCCACTGTCAGCAAAGCTTGGAGAAGTGGGGCCAGAGGCTGTGCCCCAACCAGTTCCACACCAGCCCTTCCCAGTCACCCCATTACCCTTAGAGCAGCAAGATAAGACCCCTGCGTAATGGGGGGAGACAAACAAGTGCCGACCCTTTGCCACCTTGGCCAGGGCTGAGTCCTTAATTTCTGGATGATTATTGCTGTTATTTAAGAGCCAGAGGCTCATAGAGTTTATTTATTTGGAGGAAGCCTGGTGGCCTCCCTAATGGCCTTACTCTCACTAAAGCAACTTTTCCCTCATGGGGGCTCCATTTTCTTACTCAGAGAGGCAGCTGAGGCAGGACAATGGACTGACTGTAGACCCGGCAAGGGAATGGGCTGCTGGGGGTGGCTCCCCTTCCCCAGTGTACATATCGTATCTGCATAATATTTTGTATATTCTGGGGGTAGGGCCACCCACTGTATCGTACATAGAGGAGGTTGGAGCTGGCACATGGGGAGGAGGTTCTAATGATTATTTGGGGCTGGGAAACTTATTTATTGATAGCATGGGACAGAGAAAGGAGGGAAGGATGGGGTCGTGAAGCCCTGGTGATGCAACTCCTGTTTATTTTGCTTTTTATTTTGGAATAAATGGATTTAGCCATAGGAGGGAAAAAAGAAGAGGTGAATACTACCTAAATACACTAACACCTGAGTAGATCTTCTTCAAAAACTATCTGTTGGAAAAGAATTTAGGTGCAATTAGCACATCCTTCCTAAAGTAAGCCTCCCCTGAAGAAATGTTGCTGGCATAATGATGAGGCTTAAAAAAGGGAGAGAGAATTAAGTGCGGTGACATTTCAAAAATAAGCACCTAATTGTTACCAGTAAGCATGCTGATCCTCATAAGGCTAATGAGGCCAAATTTATTTACTGCTCTAAACAAGATAGATTTAAGAATCTCTGTATGGCATTTCATTTAATGTAGCAAGTTTTAGTTGCATTTACATTTATTCAATCACAGTATCATAGACAACCTTGAAAGTAAACAGACAAATGTGCTAAGAACATTCTTCCTGGGTGTGGGGTGGAGGTGGCATTTTAACTTAACTGTCTAGCACTTGATATGAATCTGGCTGTCCCATATAAGCTTTGAAGGAAGTGACAGATTTTACTCTTGTGTTACATGATTTATAAGGCTATTTATTTGAATCTGTGTCTATGTCTACCTGTGGCTCAGTAAGCTATTTTGTTTCACAGTAAAAATCATTAAATGAGCATGTCATATATTTTCTAATATATTTCTGTAAAATTTATTATGTGTATATGGGTAAAAATTATAGCCAAAAAAGTCAGTAGTGTGGTGAGAAACTGGGGAGTTGACTAACCAATCTTGAACATTGCTTAAGCAGCAGTTTAAAACTTCCAGACACCTGAATGATAATTGTTAGAAGATGCTACTTCCATGTGCCCAAGTTATAATGCTTTGTTCAATTAATTAAGAGCACTTAGAAAATCCCTTATTACATGTAAGTGAAACGTATAAGTCCAATATTCACATTAATTCTTTTGTTTGCTTTTATTTTTTAAATTTATTCATTATACTTTAAGTTCTGGGGTACATGTGCAGATCGTGCAGGTTTGTTACATAGATATACACATGTCATGGTGGTGGTTTGCTGCATCCATCACCCAGTCATCTACATTAGGTATTTATCCTAATGCTATCACTCCCCAATCCCCCCATCCACTACTATTGCTCCCCAGGCCCCAGTATGTGATGTTCCCCTCCCTGTGTCCATGTGTTCCCATTGTTCAGCAGCCGCTTATGAGTGAGAACACGTGGTGTTTGGTTTTCTGTTCTTGAGTCAGTTTGCTGAGAATGATGGTTTCCAGTTTCATCCACGTCCCTGCAAAGGACATGAACTCATCCTTCTTTATGGCTACATAATATTAGGTCTGAAAACTCTAGTCATCTATCACTTATCACACATTTATTGAATACCTACTCTGTATTAGACACTGTGTTAGGAACTGAGGAAATAAAGGACAAAGAGATGGACCCTAATCTCTTACATACCTCAGAATGTTTAGGACAGACCAACAAAAGAAAAGTGATATTTTATGTTGTGAAAAGTCATGTCCAGGGTGCTATGAGGTTCAGAGAAAACCATCTGACAGAGAGGACCCTTAGTCCAAACCTTGATGAATGAGTTGGAGTTATCTGCACCTTTTACCTCTATAAGAGAAAAGGAAAAACATGTTCTGAGCTCTAGGACAGCATGGGTAAAGTCATCACTCTGATGCATTTGAGGGACTGTTAAACAGAGTGGGTTCTGTTCCGGGATGCTCCAGGAAGTGAGTGGGAAACAGAAAGTAGAGCTTGGTAAACTCTGAAAAGGCACTTGCATTTTTTTCTTAAAATCATGTGGAGTTGCAGGATTTGACATAAATGGAGATTTTAAGTGATCTGATTTATAGGGATCATCTGGCTGCCACTGTAGAATGGATCAAGGGGAACAATACTAGAGGCAGAGAGCAGTGACAGAAAGGAGAGAATGGACATGAGAAAATTTTAGGAAGAAGAATCAGAATTAGCATCTCCTTCCTAAAGTAAGCCTCCCCTGGTTGGATGAGGGCTGAGGGAGACTACACAGTGTGGGACCACTATGCAGTGTACATGAGGATGTTCATAGCATACTCAGAAGCAGGAGGAGGAGCACAGTTTGGCTCAAGGGAAATGAAGAATGATGATGAATTCAGGTTTGGTGCAGTGGATTTGTTAAGTGAAGAAAACAATGGGCAGTTGCTTACCCATCAACAGCTCAAGACAGTGATATGAGGTAGAAGTAGAGATTTGGTTAGCATCAACCCACATGGTAATCTCTGAAACTAAATGTGAGTCAGATTTCCAAGGAAGCAAGTATGAATAGAAAAGAGAAGAGAGCTAAATCCTGGGGAATGTTGGCTTTTAAATGACTAGCCCAAGAATCCAAGAAGAACATTGAAAAGTAGGAAGTAAAGAATTAAACTAAAAGTGGCATTACAGATTCTTTGAAAAGAAAAAGCTACAAGGAAAAAAAAATGTCCAAAAAAAATTTTTAACGCTTCAAAGGTTTTATTCATCTCTTCATTTCTTTACTCATTCACTTAATATTTATTGGGCGCTTAGTATATTTCAGGCACTAGCTAAATATAGTTGCTAAACAAAATCAAACCTGTCCTCAGATAGATTACCATTTAATGGAGTAGACTAATTTTAAATAAATGAACCAAGAAATATATGTGTCATTTTAAATTAGGATTAGTGCCATAACAGGGTGCTAAGTGCCATAAAGGATACTCTGGGTGTGATCACTAGGAAGTCGTTGGTGGCTTTGCACTGTTAGCCTTGCTGAAATGAGAAAAGCGGGAAGAAGCCAAACTGCCACCAAATCGCCGTGAGTTAAGTATAAATATGAGGGAAGGATATAGAGTATGGCAGGTAGGCAGCAACTCTCTTGAGAAGCTTGACTTTGGCAAACAATAGGGCAATAAGAAGAAGAAAACGAAAGCCAAACATTTTTTGTTTTAAAATGTGAAATATGGAGAGTATTTATTGGCTAAGATTGGAAGGAACCAGCAGAGAGGAATAGTTATAAATATAAATTTCAAGGCAGGAAAAAAATTGATGAACTTGGCTAAAATTAATTAAAATACAAATGTGTTTCAGGTGGATTCAAATGAGCTAAGGAAACACTACAGGAGTTCTACAAAATTTCAGGTAGGTGACTCATAAACAATTTCAAAATTGCTCAAGTAATTTATTATCATTTTGACTTTAAGTCCCATCTATAAATTTCTACAAATAAAGTTTATACATATGAAGTTTTATGAGACAAAGATAAGCCTGAAGTTTTTGCCTCTCAATAATTACTTGATATATTTCCTTGTATGTGCAAATGGGTAAAATGGGTAATTCAACATAAGATTAGGCAGACAAAAATAAGTTAGTGTCCACATTTAAATTTAATTTTCATATCAATAAATATGGGTTGTATACTTTGTCTTGTCTACAAAATTCTAGCCCCCAATTCATGTAGTATGATGTTTATAAGTTTTGCAAAATTATTTCTACTCCTGCGTCTTTCTTGTTCTCATATATTCAAACAAAAATTATTACTAGAAGAGAGCCAATTATTTGGATAACACGGAATCTTCCTTTCCTAAAACATATGTTTTATGTTTTCAAAGTACTTCCTTCTCTAACTCTGAGAAATAGTGAACTCTAGCCTTCCACTTCAAACACACTTCTTTAGTGGCCTCAAAGTTTGTTTAAAAATACAAATTCGGGCGCGGTGGCTCAAGCCTGTAATCCCAGCACTTTGGGAGGCCGAGGTGCGTGGATCACGAGGTCAAGAGATCGAGACCATCCTGGTCAACATGGTGAAACCCC
>NW_016107337.1:294640-302172 GCF_001604975.1 Cebus imitator
AAACGATCCTTGTTGGAAATCTACAATGATTAATAACCCTTTCTAATTTTTTTACCTCCAACTAATTCTTTTTATTAAAAATTGCCACATAGGCATATTCATAAAAGATCTCTATACTGTTTTGACAAATTCTACAAAGATGATGAATACTCTTTGCAATGCCATAAAGCTTATTCCAAACTCTTAATTTTCTGAGTTTGAATAAGAGCTAAATTAATTTATATATTTAATTTGTGTTAGTGTAATGACATTTTGGTCAATGACATACCACATATATGGTGATGGTCCCATAAGATTATAAGGGAGCTGAAAAATTCCTATTGCCTAGTGACATCATAGCCATTGAACATTATAGCGCAATGGGTTATTCACCTGTTTGCAGGTGACGTTGGTGTAAACAAACCCACTAGGCTGCCAGTCATATAAAGGTATAGTACATACAAATATGTATGGTACATAATATTGGGGATAATGACAATAAACAACTATGTTACTAGCTTAGGTATTTATACTATCCTCTTTATTGTTATTTTAGGATGTACTACTATAATTTTTTTAAAGTTAATTGTAAAACAGACTCAGGCAAGTCTTTCAGGAGGTATTCCAGAAGAAGGCATTGTTATTATGGGAGTTGACAGCTCCACCCATATTATGGAGCCTGAAGACTTTCCAGTGGGGCAAGATGTGGATGTGGAAGACAGTGATATTGATGATCCTGACTCTGTTTAGGCCTAGGCTAATTTGTGTGCTTTTGTCTTAGTTTTTAACAAAAATGCTTAAAAGTCAAAATTAAAACATTTAAACATAGAAAAAAAGGCTTATATAATAAAGATATAATGAAAATACTTTTTTACAACTGTACAATGTGTGTTTTAAGATAAGTGTTATTACAGAAGAGTAAAAAAGTTTTTAAAAATTCAAAAGCTTATAAAGTAAAATAGTTACAGTAAGTTAAGGTTATTTTATTATTAAAGAGAGAATATTGTTCAATGAATTTAGTGTAGCCTAAGTGTACAGTGTTTATAAAGTCTACGGTAGTATACAGTAATGCCCTAGGTCTTCACTCACTCACTACCCACTCACTGACTCACCCAGAGCAAATTCCATGCCTGCAAACTCCATTCATAGTAAGTATCCTATACAGGTGTACCATTTTTTACCTTTCATATCATATTTTTAACTGTACCTTTTCTATGTTTAAATATGTTTAGATATACAGATATTTACCATTGTGTTACAATTGCCTACAGTATTCAGTACAGTAACATGCTATACAGTAACATACAATAATATACTGCAACATACATAGCATACTGTGCAGTAGCATGTTCCTAGGCTTGTAGCCTAGAAGCCTAGGCTTTTATGTCTATACCACAGAGCCTACATGTGTAGCAGGCAATACATCTATATTTATGTAGTACACACTATCATATTCAGATGATGAAATCACCTAATGCATTTCTCAGAATATATCCCTGTTGTTAAGTGACACATGACTGTAGTTTTGTACTTGGCCATTCCACTATTATCTTGGTAACTTCTTGTGAATAGAAACAATAACTTACTCCTACTTCAACCCCAACATGCTTTGCAAATTGCCTGGCACAGAGTTTAGTGTTGGTCAATACTTCTTCAATTCAATTTTCCACAGTTCAATGAGAAATAATTTATCTCTGTCTACAAAATCTGTGCCAATGTGTTAATATTAAAATGGCTAATGACTAATGACTTTCTGCATTGAAGAGTTGAGAGGGGAATTGAGCAATTGAATAGAAAGCAGGTAAAAAGATCATTATGATTTGAGCCAAAAACTATAGGTTTTAGAGTAGCATTAGATGGGTCAACAGTTCTGTGTGCCTGTTTTTTTTTTTTTTTTTTTTAGATACACTATTTTAATTACTGTTCTGTACACCTCTTGCTGCAAAGATCGATACTTGTATGGTAAAATCAATGAGATTTGATGATATGATGCAATTTCTAAACCAATATTTTAGTAAGTAATTTCTTTATAATAGCTAATCTGGTTAATTCAAGCCAGAAGTTCCATTCTTGTTCAATAGAAGCAGGCTTTGAAATGGTTAGGCAATTAATTATCTCAACTCTCTATGCTTTCGGGTTACAAGTGGTTTTTGGTTACATGGATGAATTATTTGGTGGTGAATTATGACATTTCAGGACATCCATCACCAGAGTAGTACACATTGTATGCAGTTTTTGCGCCACCCCCCAACACACCCCACCTTCTGAGTATTGAAAGTCCATTATATCACTCTGTATGCTTTTGCCCACTCAGAGCTTAGCTCCCACTTATAATTAAGAACATGCAGTGTTTGGCTTTCCATTCCTAAATACTTCACTTAGAATAATGACCTCCAATTCCATTCAAGTTGCTGCAAAAGACATTGATTCCTTTTTACGGCTGAGTATTATTCCATGGTGCACATATACCACATTTTCTTTACCTACTCATTGGTCAATGGCCACTTAGGTTAGTTCCATATATTTGCAATTATGAATTGGACTGAAATAAACCATGTGTCTTTTTCATATAATGACTAATTTTCCTTTGGGTAGATACCCATAGTGAGATTGCTGGATCAAATGGTAGATCCACTTTTAGTTGCTTAAGAAATGTCCAAACTCTTTTCCGTAAAAGTTTTACCAATTTACATTCCCACCATCAGTGTATATGTGTTCCCCTTTTACTACATCCATGCCAACATCTATTGTTTTTTGACTTCTTAATAATGGCCGCTCTTTCAGGAGTAAGGTGGTATCTCATTGTGGTTTTAATTTGCATTGCCTTAATGACTATTGATGTTGGGCATTTATATAACTTCTTTTGAGAAATGTCTATTCATGGCATTTGCCTAGCTTTTGATGAAATTATTTGGTTTTTCCTTGCTGATTTGAGTTTCTTGTAGATTCTGGATACTAGACCTTTGTCAGATACATAGTTTGCAAATATTTTCTCCCATTCTGTGAGTTGTCTCTTTATTCTGATGATTATTTCTTTTTATGTGAAGAAGCTTTTTTAATCAGATCCCATTTATTAATTTTTATTTTTGTTGCATTTGCTTTTAGGCTTTAACCATAAATTCTTTGCCTAGGCCAATGTCCAGAAGAGTTTTTCCATGGTTATATTCTACAATTTTTTGTGGGGGGAGGTGGAGAGTTCTACAAATGTTTACTAAGTTTACTTGTTCCAGGTCTGAGTTCAAGTCCTAGATATCCTTGTTAATTTTCTGTCTTGTTGATCTGTCTAATATTGACAATGTGATGTTAAAGTCTCCTACTATTTTCTAAGTCTCTTTATAAGTCATTAAGAACTTAGTATCTGGGTGCTCCTGTATTGGGTGCATATATATTTAGGATCGTTAGCTCTTCTTGTTGCATTGATCCTTTTACCATTATGTAATGTCCTTCTTTGCCTCTTTTGATCTTACCATTTTTATAGTTTCCGGTCTTAGATTCAAGTCTTTATCTTGAGTTGTTTTCTGTATAAAGTGAGAGATAGGGATCTAGTTTCACTCTTCTACATGTGGCTTGCCAGTTTTCCCAGCACCATTTATTAAACAAGATGTCCTTTACCCAATTTATGTATTTGTATGCTTTGTTCAATACTGGTTGGCTGCAAGTATTTGACTTATTTCTGGGTTCCCTATTCTGTTCCATTGGTCTCTGTACCCACTTTTATACCACTACCATGCTGTTTTGCTAACTACAGACTTGAAGTCTGGTAGTGTAATACCTTTAGATTTGTTCTTTTTGCTTAAGATTGCTCTGGCTGGGAGGGCTCTTTTTTAGCTCCACATGAATTTTAGAATTGTTTTTTCTAATTCTGTGAAAAATAATGTTGGTATTTTGATGGGAATTGCATTGAATCTGTAGATTGTTTTTGTAAGTACGGTCATTTTCACAATATTGATTCATCCAATTCGTAAGCATCAGATGTGTTTCCATTTGTTTGTGTTATCTATGATTTCTCTCAGCATCGTTTTGTAGTTCTCTTTGTAGAGATCTTTCACCTCCTTGGTTAAGTATATTCCTACGGATTTGTTATTGTTGTTGTTGTTGTTGTTGTTGTTTTATAGTGGTTGAGAAGTGATTGAGTTCCTGATTTGCTTCTCAGCGTGGACATTTTTGTATGTGTATTGATGTGTAGCAGTGCTACTGATTTGTGGACATTAATTTCATAACCTGAGACTTCACTGAATTTATAAAATCTAAGAGTCTTTTGGAGATGTCTTTAGGGTTTTCTAGGCATACGATTATGTCATCAGTGAACAGTGATAGTCTGATTTCCTCTTTCTACATGTGAATGCCCTTTATTTCTTTCTCTTGCTTGATTGCTCTGGCTAGGACTTCCTCAACTCTCTATTTTATATATGTGGGCTTACAATATGTTCTTAACTGCTCTTAATTGTCTTAAGATATCTTAACATTTTAAAATATACCCTATTAAGACCATGCAAAATTTAATAAAAATGAATAATTATTTTACATAAAAGAATTTCTTATTGTTGTTGCCATCAAGAAAGCATGAAGCATGACATTGTCATTTCATAATGACCAGGGTAACATAAGGCCAAAATAATTTTAATGCACGACAATCTTTTTAAATTTCTTAACTGTAAAAGTACTTTCAATACCTTCTCCCATTGGATCTGCAGAATAATTGCAAACATTATTGATTTCTTTTTTCTCCTCTCTCAGCCTGCACAGGCTCTGATAGATACTTTTAAAGCAGTTTATTGGTACAAAATGGTTCAAAGTAAACAAGAGTAGAAAGTATTGAAGAGCCTAAATGAACCACAATATAATCAACTCTGAACACTGGAGAATTGGCTGAAACATATAAATATATCACTGCAATGAAAGCGCAATGCTTTCAAATAAAATCAAGAATGGACTTGATTTTTAGTCCAAGAGCCCCATGCTAAAAACACCATTAAAATGTATTTTAACATTGGCAACTATTCCCATTGCATATGTGACAGCTCAATAAAAATCCCAGTAAATGCAGTGCCTAAAGAGAGATCAGAGGCAAGGAGGTAGAAGTGAAATACATTGGAAGGAGGATACAAAATAGCTTTCACAGTGCTAATATGCCTTAAAATGGCACTATACATAGTTAATTGAAAGCAGTGTTGGATTAAACAACAAATAATGCATTGTGACTGGTCAACTTTTACATACATCAATGTAAATCCATCCATTCCTAGAAAGGCGTGTAAACACAGTGTATTTGTGAATGTGTTCTTTCAACAGTTGGATGTTGCATCAATAATACCATTTGATGTTTGCTACCTCTTCTTTGGGCTTAATCCAATATTTAGAGCAAATAGGATGTTAAAGGTAAGATAAATATATTTAATTGACTTTTACTTATAATAATAGAAATCTTGAAATAAAGTATCTTAAAATTACCAATATTCTTAATTTTTCCCAAACTCTTCTCCATCTTTCTGCCCTCATCAATGCTATGATTTTTTTAATGAATGAAGAAAAAATGTCTACTGGTGGAAGTTGCTCCTGGTTGTGTTCATTTTATATCTCATAACAGGCATTTTTATAATCTAAAATAGGGGATGCTTTTGTACTTCTGAATTTAACTATAATTATGGATGAATATTTTATACATTTTGTTTTTTTGTTCTATTTGTCCTTTTTCAGTTGCTGAATGCATGGTATATGGGATGTAAAATTAAGAGGTTAGGTTAGAATACCCTAAATTATCTTACTCATCTTAAATTCCGTAATTCAAAAAAAGAAATACAAATGTACTTTTACATCACATACATGCTTTCACAAGTGAGTGCCTATTTTCACATCACATTTACTTACATACTTGAATTCAACTCAAATGTTTGTCAGGTGGAAACTAGTTAAATATACTGAAATACATTTTTATTATTTATATAATAGAACACTTTGTAGCTTTTAAACAAAGAAGAGGAAACTTTTTATGTACTTATATAAAAAAATTCAAGATAAATTGTTAAGTTAAAAAGCTAGTTACAGAACAGTTTATAAAACAATGCTACCTTCTGTATAACAAAAAGGAAAAATATTCAATTTTTCTATATTTACATAAACACTGAAAAGGTATAAAGAGAAGCTCATAAAAGTGGTTACCTGAGGTGGGAAGGGAAAGCAGGAAGGAAAATCAAAATGGATAGGGGCAAGAGTAAGAATGAGACTCTTGAAAGTATATATTTCATATTGTTTTTGGACTATGTGAATGTATTATCTATTCAAAAAGATTATAAGACATAAATACTTTATAACCCATCGCTTCATTGGATACCTAAAAAGAATTTGAGGAGAGTCAGAAATTGAAATTTCATGTAAATCTTTAACAATAGCAACAATATATTTCTAAAAACAACCTTCTTAAAGGGATCCCAAAAGATTTTTATAAATTTTAGTTAATTACCTCTTTTGCATCTTGGGAAGACAAGATAACATAACCTCTACCACCAGTGGATCTTGACAACAACAATGACAATAACAGTCGCAGCTGTCTGTTGAATACACACAAAGGCTACATACTTTGCTAAAACTTTATATTCATTATCTCCCTGATTCCTCCCAATAACTTCGTTTTAGAGACAAGGAAAATAAGAATTAGCATGGTGCAGAAATCTGTCCAGACACACTGCAGATGAGTGGCAGTGTCTTAACTCTACCACATATATATCTAACTCTAAATTCTTTATTACAATCAGATGGACCGGATAGGCCTCAGGCTGAAAGGGTTTCTTTCTCTGCTATGATATTTTCAACTTCTGAGGTTCTTTATCCCGCATTCCCAAACATCTGAGACCACTCTAGAGACTTCTGGTTTGACCATGGAATGTGAAAATAAATTAAGGCAGAACACAATAATGTTCCAAATTGTCTAGCGGTCAGGCCATCCCTTATCAAATTTCCAGTCTCACATGGAAATTTCAGAAGGTGCCTGCTTGGAGATGACCAATTTTCAGAAATGCTTAGGCTTCTATAGATTTAGGAGTTTATCGGGCATTATGACAAAAGTTTATAAAATGCCAACTCTTCGTTCCCCATCTCTGTAATCCTAAAATGTCCAAAAGGGCTCTCTATCCATTAGACGTTTAATTACAGGAGATCCTGACGGTCAGCATTAATCTTCTTTTCTAAGCTTCATAGTCCATTCATTTTACTTATTTACAAGGGTGTCATTTTAATACACAATTCTCTAGGATAAATATTTAACATCTAGATGTCTCCAAGTTATAAATGAGAAAACAAATGAAGAATATACGTTTTCCTTTTAGTGAACACTTAAGCTAAATTTAAAATCATGCCTTTGCGCAAACTTCTATAAAGAGCACAATAAACAAATTACCACACATCAAAATTATCATAATCTGAGTGAAGAAGTTTTTTCCTACTTAGGAACTCTGTAAAAACAAATCTTTTGTGTATATTTCTAGTTAAATAGTCATTACTATAACATACACTTTTTTTTTTTTTTTTTTTTTTTTTTTTTTTTTTTTTTTTTTTTT